>NC_091455.1:85845028-86102528 GCF_027789765.1 Dendropsophus ebraccatus | reverse complement strand
TTATCGCCGGACAACCCCTTTAATAAAGTAGATCAGCTTGAACACTGAAGTTACTTTCATGCGTCTTGGTTGATACTCACAGACAGCTGTCACATTACATTTTTGATTAGGCAGCACCCAGGTATATCTGAGGAGACTAATTTAAGGTCTCACCCTAATAGGGGTGATGTCACACATCTTGATATTCACAGAAAACCAGTATACAAGGGATTATAAGAGTAATAATCCCTTGTATCCTGGTCTATTCTGTGATTTTATTTGTTATTATTATTTTAACTAGATTCGTTACGAACTTTCTCAAAGTTCGGTTCGGTGACGAACCGAACTTTTTGCAAAGTTTGTAACGAATCTGGTTAGTTACGGTTCGGTCCACTCATCCCTAGTGGGGAGTACGCAGGTGTGTATGCTTTTTTTTTATTAAGGCAGCACCTGAGGGCTCTTATGAAAATATGTTTTTCTCTGACAACCCCCAAAGTTCAGACCCTAGACCTCAGATGCATAGATTTAGACCTGGAAGTGACTGGGCATCCAGATAATATTCCTGGTATAACATTACAGATGGTGGTTCCGACAGCCTTCTGGGGTTCTGGCTGAAAGTAGGGCAACTGAAAGTAACAATATGATGGCAGAGGATGAAGGTGATTTTTTGTAATGCCAGGCTGTTTTCAGCAGTAGATTTGTAGCAGGAACGTTATGTTTCACCAGCTGCCCGCTGCACTGTAGATATGACAAGTGGCCAACTTTATAACATTGCCACAAGTACAGCACATATTATTCTTCCATGGCTGTGTAATTAAGTTATTTGTCAAATTCATTTATATAATTCTATTTGTTTAAACCCAGGGAGACATCACTACATTTTACATCATTATTAAGTGCAATTACAGCTTCCTTCTCTTCTAACTTTTCTGTCTTGAACTTCTGCATTGAGCAAAGAAATTCATGTCTGCATCACCAGTTTCAGATCTTGCAGCATTTAATTTTTACAGCATGCACTGTGCAGTGAAATTACATGTTGAAGGGAATGTGTCATCAGGAAATGAACTTTTGTTTAAATCAAGTTTTTATGTTAAAGATTTATTTTTTAAGAATTTTTGGACTAAAACTAACCTAAAACTTCCTGTTCTGTGATGTTAAGTAGAGGGCTACTGTAAAGTAATCTGCACAGCATTACAACAACAGGTGACACTACTACATAGCAAAGAGAATTCCAGCTCAGCCTCCTCCCCCTCTCAGTGGAATGGCCTTTGCATAGGTCACAGAGCATGCTTACAATGTGTCCCACACATTCGATAGGAATAGTCTAAAGAAGTTAATTATGTCTATGACCATGAGGCTTGCCATAAAGTATGTCACTAAATGCTGTTAATGGAGTATTCTCATCTACTGAACTTTTTTTTAGTTGTTAGATAATGAAAAATTAAGCAATTTTGCAACTGATTTTCTTTTTCAAAATCTGTGATCTCAGTGGAAGACACTGAGATGTAGAGCAGCCTAGCATCATTGTGTCCCACGCTCTCCCATTTCTGCTCTCCTACCTTTTCTGCTCTCTGGTGCTCCACTTCCTCCATCTGCTCATTTGTGCTGATACTTCTGCAGATGAGAGGGGGGCTGGAGAAAGTTGTGGGCAGTGGCCAATAGCTGCCCTATGTTACTGATGTTGGGGCAACATTGGTAAGCTGTTGGACATTGCCCGCAGTGCTCTTTGCTGTCTATAGGATAAATCTAATGGCAGTATTAAACTGTGGTAACTTTTGGACACCAGTGGAATTTAGGGCCCACTCTTCTTCTTTTGATCATTAAGTGTATGTTCACACAACGTGATTTGAGGCAAAAATAAGTCCGCACTTTGATACTTACGGACATAAATAATGATTGTGATCATTATTTACGTCTATAATTATCAAAGCGTGGCTGTACTTTTGCCTTTATATATGTAGTGTGAACATAACTTAAAGTTTACAGTATTAACATGCAGCAGAGTTGTTGCAGAAATTTCTGTGACCGTCCCATGCATCTTAATAGGATATGCAGAAATCCACATGCGTACTGCCAAATTTTCAGCAGCAGAATGTTGACAACTAGAGATGAGCGAACCAGGTTCGGGTTCGAGACGATCCAAACCCAAACGTTCGGTATTTGATTAGCTGGCGCTGCTGAACTTGAATAAAGCTCTAAAGTTGTCTGGAAAACATGGATACAGCCAATGACTATATCCATGTTTTCCACATAGCCTTAGGGCTTTATCCAAGTTCAGCAGCCACTGCTAATCAAATGCCGAAGGTTCGGGTTCGGATCGACTCCAGCATGTCTGAGGTTCGCACATCTCTATTGAAAACATATCTTATTCATATGACTATATCATCTTTTTTATTTCCCAGCCAAAATGCTGAAAAGTGGGATGTACTGTATGCAGGATGTAAAAACAACAGGTTTCTCTAATACCTTCATGGGCCATTTCAATGATCAGAGGAGTATTCTAAGGCGAGTGATTGCCCTCAACTGTATTTGGCTCCTATAAGTCATATAGACAACAATTGTCTTAATTTGTGTAGTTTACAGCTGTACAGTTCATCAAAAGCACATATTGTTCATCTCTACAACAAAGTAACAAAATTTATCTCAAATATTTAAAAATGCATTTAAAATACTTTTTTTCAGGATATTAGCACTTCAAGAAAATTTCCTTCTACAGTTTAAAATGGATGTAAGTATTACTGAAGCTGCTATCTTTAACATTTGTGTTTTCCTTTACCCTTGGAAAGAAACATCTAACAAATGTCTGTTCAGTCTAAATGTCTGCTTTAAAGGGAAAATGACAGCACTGATATGCATATATCCTTGTTGCCAGTTCCCCATTGCCAATCACAGGCGCATTGCATACTTACCTCCCACACTGCTCTGTGAACCGGCCTGTTTCTAAAAAAAAAATCTTTATCCTCGGCCTGACATTGTCACACTGTCAGCACCCACCGCAAACAGCCTTTGACAGCTGTGCTTTCTGGGCGATGCTGTATTTTCAGGTTGCTGAATATACAGCATCAGCTGGAGAGTGCTGAGGGAAGAGGCTGTTTAGGGAGGGCACAGACAGTATCTCACTGTCAGGCCAGGGATAAACATTGCTTTTAAGGGACACACCAGATCACAGAGCAGCGTGGAAGGTAAGTATGGGTTGCTCCTGTGTTCAGCAACAGAAAACTGGCAACATGGATATATGCATAGCTGTGCTGTCAGTTTCTCAGCTTTGTTCACATGTTATTTTAAAGACAGAATATTTTGGACACATGAAATAGGCAAAATCATATTCTGATATATGTAGATACCTCAGGTCTGCTGAATCACCATTTGCAGAAACTAAACAGCACAGCATATATTGTAGGAATTGTAGAAAGTACACTTTATCAATAAAATCTGCTAAACAATGGCAGGACACACTCATTTTGTTCAATAGCAATCTCTAAAGGCCGTATTAGACTACTTGTAAGTTCCAGTATTGTTCATCCAGGGCTACACAAACAATCACTAGATTGTTCATGCAACCCAGCGTTACTCAGCCGTCAGCAGATTACCTTCTGAGCATCTGTAAAGCTGATCGCTTGCCCTATTACAATGGGCGATATCTGCATGATTTGGTAGTAAATTGTCTGTGTAAAAGTTTAACACTGAAGCATAGTGCAAAAACATGGTAATGGGAACTTTTTAAATGAGAGATATGCTCCCCATTTAAGAAATGCACTTTTAAGGTCACCTTAGACTGTATTTGGCCAAACCCACCGCTCACGGCAGATTTGGACATCAATCTAAGATATATGTTGCTCTCCAGATGATGCAGCTGGAGATAGAACTTCACATACTCAATAAAAATATACTTAAAAAGTGACTTCAAGCTCTCTGGAGACGTCTGTTTAAGTAAATAACATTAAAAACTATTCTGACTGTCCCTGACGCAACAGTTATGTTAGGTAGCTATATTAAGTCAATTATAAAGTTGAGTTAAACACATCATTGTGATCAAGATAACACAGGCTACATCTGTACATGTCTAGTAAGAATAGCAGAGGAATGACACCTAATTACCAAAATAATTTAGAGAATGAGTGGATTACAGTACCAAGACAAATTATTAAACTTGTGTTATATAGTTTGAAAAAAAGACATATTTGGGGAGATCTGGTCACAATGTACAAATATATGAATAAACAATACAGAGATCTTTGTAGTGATCTTTTTATGCTAAGGCCTGTAATCATGAGGGGGCATCTTCTACAGCTAGAGGTAAGAAGGTTTCACCATTATCACAGATAGGAATTCTTTACTGTAAGAGCAGTGAGACTATGGAACATGTTGCAACATGATGTTGTGATGGCTGATTCATTAAATAAGTTCTAGGCGTTCTATTTTAGTGAATTCTATTCTAGTATTTAAGTTAAAGATACTAGATTTCCCATGATAGGAAGCTGATCTTGGGATTTATTCCAATTGCCATATTTGAAGTTAGGATTACATTTTCCCCCTTGTATGGGCAATTGGCATCAACCTCATAAAGGTTTTTTTGCCTTCCTCTGGATCAGCAAAGTAGGGTTATAGGTTAAACTTGATGATTTTTATTTCTTTCAACATGTCAAGTATAACTCATCTGTATTCTTTTTACAGAAATACGGATGCCAAACAGGTTACAATCTGTAAAAAATTGCAGATCCAATTGATTTCTACGAGAAGATCCGTAGAAAAAATCTAAGTCCGCAAAAGGACACATTTTTATTTAGCATTGGTTTTGCGTGCTTCTAATCTACTGATTGTGTGAATAGCCCAATAGACAAAAATGTGCACTAACTTGAATACAGAAATACGGTTCCGTAGATAACGGAATGTGTAAGAAAGGCCTAAGAGTCATAAACTATATTCCAAAATTGTTTTTAAAGGAGTTCTCCGGACAATTAATATCTAATAAAGTGCTGGGGCCGCATAGAAAATGATAGACAATAGTGACTGGCTGAGTGGGCTGTCTTTGCCAAGGTGACTATGATGATTATTAGCCTTGAAATGTGATGAAAGTAGGCCTGGTCATTAAAGGTTTAATATATATCATGCATCATTACATATGCTATGCTAACATAAAAATAAAAGGGAAAAAATGTAAAGGCAGACCTAGTGGACCATGTGGTCATTTTCTGCTGTCAATGTTCTATGTACAGGTAGATATCAGTGCAGCGCGTGAAGTGCAGGTAGAGACAAGTACAATAAATGAAGCATAGGTGGAAACCAATGCAGTAAACATTAATATGTTAGCTGTTATTAAAGGGGTATTTTCATCTTGTAAAATCATGGCTTCCTGACCTGCTGTTAGTTTCCCTTGAAGTAAAGATAGTCCAAGTAAGACATGTGGAAGTTTAAACAATTGTAACCTGAGGTCACTGTAACCTTAGGGAGTCACATGATCCACTTTTCTAGATACTGCCCATCTGTTGTGATAAAAGGGTTCTGTATTTTATTGCAGAGATTTTCAGGTTGGCATGTAAGCCTCAGAGCACATTACTACATTCACTGTTTACTTGTGTTAAATGAGCTAAGCATTGTGCTTCTAAAGCCTTACCTAAAGCTTTTTATACTCCAGTGACCTTCATCAGGATTGAATTTAGTGGAAATGTTGTTTGCTTTAAAGTAAAACGCTATCTGTAATTAATCTGTAATGTATAGCATATTTCATGGAGATAATGCAATCAAAATATTGTTCTATATTTTATCTTTAACTTATATAATGATTTGGAATGACAAAATACAAAATACACATTAATGCTGAAATTGTTGATGCCAGGTCTGATTTCTTTAATGTGTTGTACATGAGATTATGAGTTCATGTAATCTTGATACCCTTCTAAATGCCAGATTGGAGCAGGCTTTGTGAGACCTCATCCTCCTATGGGGAACCAGGTACATCCATGCTTTATGGGGACAGGCAGGATTAAGTTGTATGGCCATCATGTTCCCTACTTCTGAGTAAATAAGTGTCCAATACAGTTTCCCCTTATGATAACAGCCTCATTTTAAACAAAGTGTGTGACTAGTTAAGCCAACCCTTTAATGACCAAGCCTATATTCTCCCTAAGAACTAGCCTTATTTTTTTACCATTGCATTCCAAGAGCCATAAATCGTTTATTTTTCCATCTTTTATTTTTTATCAGTTCTGTCTGGAGGAAATTAATAAAAAACAGAAATTTAGCTTTTGTTGCCTTTGAAATATTGTACAATTAACAATGTGTTCTAAATAACATGTTGGTATCATTCTATGATTTTTAGGGGTTTTCTGTGTAAAACAAGTTTGATGACCTATCCACAGTATAGGTCGCCAATCACTTACTGGCAGGGTACCCACACCCCACTGATGATTATTTGTTCACAACCCACACTACACAGTGGATAGGCCATTACTTTGTTTTGCATAGAACACCTCCATGACAGATTAGACCATTTTGTGTGGGCAAAACCAAGCCCTGCAACATTGTGCAGCTACTGGTCATCACTGTTATCCACGTACAATTAGGACTGGCACACACCCCTTCTCATTTTGGAAGCAGACTTATCATAGGATTCTGGTGGTTAAAGGGGTACTCCAGCGTGGGGGCTAGGAAGCGGCCGAGAACCGGGGAACGGAGCGCCACCATACGGGACCCGCCGCTTGAACCGGGGAGGTGAGTGGACATCTTTTCTCTCAGGCACCTCCTCCCTGTCCAGATCGCAAAACAGCCCCCACGCTGGAGTACCCCTTTGAACTAAATGCATGGTTGTATAGGGCTTCTATGTCCGTTTTCAGGCATACATTGCTTTTACAGATTAAGCACTCCAGCAGTCTTTAAATCAATACAGAAGTATCAATAAAGTTCCAAAAGCTCAGGGAGTGTTCATACTGGATGCAAAAGATATGTAAATTCCACAGCTTGGCTGCAGTGGCCCTGTGCTCGTTTTTATCAGCCCCCAGCTGCTTGATTGACATCAGGCTTTTACTTTCCAACTGGGCTTCTCCTAGCAGTCTTACTGACTTCTCTGCACTTGGGCTTTGAACAACTCAGACAAGCTCTAAAGACAGTCGAGTGAAGCTCAGTACATGTGCTGAGCATGGGAGAGCACTCAGATGGGATGTCATCTCAGAAAGCATAGTTTAAGTTAAAACTTAATGGATTTCAATCTTTTTTTTTTTGGGGGGGGGGGGTGGAAAAATAAAGCAATCTAATAGGTTGTACCTCTAGCCACAGCACACCTTTGTTAAGCAATTGGCTGCGATGGCAACTAAAGACCACGTTCCCTAATTCCTATGTAATGACAGCAGAGTGAAAGTTTTAATATTTCAAGATTTTTTTCATGTGCCAAAAACTGCCCACAATAAACCAAAAATGTTTAAAACTCATCTATCATTGTTTATAGTTTTTGATACACTTCCTTTAAATGTCTCTTCTATTTTTTAGGCAAGTAGTCAAGATGAAAGAAAAAGAGACTTTGAAACCATATTTGCACACTATGATGTAGTAGGTATTATTTTTCAACGGCCAATGTGAAACTTACATGTTCAGAAAACTACAATGTACAAAGTACTGTGGATAAAAAACCTGAAGAAAGGCCCACCTATTGTTTTACAGATCTACCTCGTTTCATTAAGAACCTGTCCTTCTTGCCAATGCATTCTGTATTTTGTTTACCCTTTAAATAATGACATTGTCCACTTTTGGGGGGTTTCACACACAGCTTTTTGCACCTATTTTTCATTCAGTTATTTAAGCCAAAGACAGTGTATCCAACATGAAGGAGAACTTTGTACCCTTCCTTTTTTCCTATTCCTGCTGAATCCACCTCTGGCTTTGGCTCAAAAAAACTAATGAAACACTGACACGAAATGCGGTGTGAAACCCCCTTACTAGATCTTTTATCCAGTCTAGGGGCCTAAATGTTGCTTGAGGGTGCGTTTACACATAACAAGTTTGCAGCGGATTTCACGCTGCAAGTTTCACAGCAATCCTGCTGTGATACTTAATACCATTATAGTCTAAGGCTCTGCATTCTGTCAGTGGATTTTCAGTCTGCTGAGAGAATATAGTGACAGACATATTTAACTAATTAGCAGCCACACTGGTAAAAATTATAAATAGCAAATACCTGCCTGGGCTTCCTCATTGCGCTCCTGCTCGAGTCTCCAGCTGGCTGTCACTACATTTTCCCAGCGGAATGAAAATCTGCTGCAATAATACAGTGCCATAGACTGTAATGGTACTGAGTAACGCAGCAGATTTGCTGCAAAACTCACAGCATGAAATCTACTACAAATTTGTTATGGGTGAATATAAATATACATATTTCTAATGGGACTGTGAATTAGGGGCTGTAGCAATAAGGAGCTGTAGTTACATTTGCTAAATCCACAGACAGAATCAAATGGGCCCCAAGTTAATCAGCTAAAAAGCTCCCAGCACATAAGAGCAGGATGTGTTTTGGCATATGTGGGGGGATTTATCAATCTTGTGCCAGGCGTCAGGGCCGTATTAACAGCTGCTGCTGCTGCCCTAGGCACTAACCCTGAAGACACCCCATCTTCACTCACCAACTAGCATCAGGATTTTCGAGTTTCTAAACATTATATTAATATCTGATCAGTCTTAGGCCGCGTTTCCACATGTACTGTACGTCACCACATGCAGCAGATGCCAGACCCTCATGCTGTAACCAATAGGCATATGGCCAATAATTCCAGTAACAGCACATGACTACTGGGGTAGAAATAGGAGTGTGGTTTTGGCCACATGCATCTCTCTACATGGAGAAACATTGTCTGAATTGCGTTTTTTTATGGTTTTTAACTGCTTAAAACATAAACAAATTTCCACATTAAATCACTGATTAGAACCTTCTGCATATTGTCTGACGGAATTCTCACCAAACCTGACCAATACCACCATACTGTGACTGGATAACACCGCCATACCAGACCTGACCAATACCGCCATACTGTGCTGGATAACACTGCCACACCAGACCTGACCAATACCACCATACTGTGACTGGATAACACCGCCATACCAGACCTGACCAATACCGCCATACTGTGACTGGATAACACCGCCACACCAGACCTGACCAATACCACCACACTGATTGGATAACACCGCCATACCAGACCTGACCAATACCGCCATACTGTGATTGGATAACACCGCCATACCAGACCTGACCAATACTGCCATACTGTGACTGGATAACACTGCCACACCAGACCTGACCAATACCACCATACTGTGACTGGATAACACCGCCATACCAGACCTGACCAATACCACCATACTGTGACTGGATAACACCGCCATACCAGACCTGACCAATACTGCCATACTGTGACTGGATAACACTGCCACACCAGACCTGACCAATACTGCCATACTGTGACAGGATAACACCACCATACCAGACCTGACCATTAACACCATCATTCATTCATGACTGCTAACATACACAAATCATGGCAAAAATCTGCACCAGCTCCAGAGCTGGTGTAGATTTCTGAGACTGACACAGAGGGGCAAGGACTAATGTCTGCCAGTCTCAATAAATCTTCCTCATAATCTTTTTCATCTACCCAGTTTATACTGCCAGTAAACACTGCTACGATGTGAAATAAACCTACTACATATCACAAGTTAGTGCTAGGAGCCTTTCTGCTGCTCTTACCACAGGACCAGCCCTTCCTCAAGCACCACACTTGCTAAACACATCTTCTTTCCCTTAATGTCTGAATAACATTTTTTCTTTTTTCTTACTTTTTTCTTCTAGAGCAAAACAGGAGCCCTGGAAGGTCCTGAAGTAGATGGATTTGTGAAAGACATGATGGAACTAGTGAAGGTATTTAGAGTGAAAATATGTGACATTTATATATTTTATGTAATCCACTAATGTTTTGTCCCCATATGAGGCGAATGAAGGTGTAACTGGCTGGTAGTGATTTGAGACTTTCCTACCTTCGTATCCAGAATGTGGAGTAGACCGAACCAGCACCAGCTCAGCTTCAGAAGACTTATATAGTAAACAATGATGTGAATCAGGATTTGGTTTATTCAACTTGGATACGGCATTAATGGATGATAAAACACTGTAGTTACTAATGCTTTTGTGGCTGAGGGATTGCTGAGATATTGCTGAGATATTGCTGTTCAGACATCGATGCCTTCACAAGCCCAAGAACAATTGTGCTCCCTGTCTCACAGCAAGGACAAAACAGGTACCTCAGATTAGGTAACTAGGAAATAGAGATGATCGAACCTCGGGATTTTGCAGGTTCAATCGAACTCGAACGTTCTCGAACCTGCAGCATTTGATTCCCGATGCCTTCCCGGTCCGTTGGGAAGGAGGAGACAGTCTGAGTACCACCTGCATTTCAGGGATGCAGCCTAGGTAATAGGCAGTACTCAGGCTGACTCCTTCTTCCCCACAGACCGGGAAGGCATCGGGAATCAAATGCTGCAGGTTCGAGAACGTTCGAGTTCGATCGAACCTGCAAAATCCCAAGGTTCAATCATCTCTACTAGGAAACAGGGCTGTAAAACACGCCCACTTTGAAAAAGCTTAATTAAAAAGAACAAGAGTAAGCCCATACAAATTTTGGCCAGCAAATGGCAACATAGGAAACAATGCATAGAATAGACAATAAAAATGAGTGTCGAACTCATACAACAATATGAACAGCTGAAAAACTGTATATATAAGGGAAGAACAGCACACTCCCCATCTGAAATCTCCTATGGGGATTTCACTATAAAACTAGTATCCTAAATTTAGTCCAAAATCTGTAATAAACATGTTAGAATGCAGCATAAAACACTTAGACATAGTCCTGTTTTCCAACTTTGGAATGGAGAAGATCCACAAAATTAAAGTTCAGTACTGTTCATCCTATAGGAACATTCTTGATACATGAGCCAAAATTGGCTCAATAATTGGCCTTGCAAACATTTTAGGCTCATCCTTTCTGAAGATTTTCAACTCCACCTTCCGAACCTTCTTTGCTAGCAAGAACCCTTGTAACTATTCCCATAGGCCTGTCAATCCTTTTGGTTTGTTGCTCTTTATCAGGCGGAAGTGGGGTATCCGAATCCTTGACAGTTTCAGAAAGCTGTCTCGGTTGGGATTTACATTGTATGGTAATAGATACTACAAATCCTAGCGGATTGTATCGGCTGTTCACTACTGACAAGACACCAGGTTTTGTAAAAGGTTTGTCTGCACAACGTATTTGAAAGCCCAAGGAGTCAGTCTAGTCAGTCTAGAGCAAAATAGGAGCCCTGGAAGGTCCTGAAGTAGATGGATTTGTGAAAGACATACAATTTATTTGTTCCTAGTGAAGGTATTTAGAGTGAAAATATGTGACGTATATGTTTTATGTAATTGTAACCGGTTGCTTTTGATAATAGTCGCAGAAGGCTATAAACACACAGATTTATAGAAAAATAAGATATTTAATACAGAAAGCCATACTTAGCTGCAGTAACAGATGGTACAGATGCAAAGTTGTTTCATCCACTATGAAATGGGGAGCCCCATTGTATATTATGCGCTAATATACCCCATTTCCCTTGATGACCACCAGGGTGCTGGGCACCTTCCTTCCATGGTCCCAGCTGAGGCTGACTAGAAGCTACATACCCCCAACCTTTATAGTAAGTTTGGGTGGGGGTGATGTGCTTCTATGTCCATGTAGACCACTGATAACCATGAATGGAAGTTATCTGATATTTCCCCGGCCTTGTACATATTTACCAAGCACAATGGGTACCCAGTTTTACAATTACAGCTACAAGGTTCTTTCAGCCATACGACAATAGCAACAAACAACTGTCCCCTCGACTGTTTACACTATTGTGAAGGTATATGGCTGGACAGTTGACATAGGCGCGACAGTTACACAAGGGAATGTGTATACATACACACACACACACAACTACAATGACTTTTACACACAGCCATACAAGGCCAGCATATATATATATATATATATATATATATATATATATATATATATATCACATCAATAAGACACTTTAATTTTTTTAAATAAACCCATCCGGTTACAGTAATCCACAAAAAGGTTAAAAAGATAGCACTTGACACAACTGTATTGCTTTAAAAAATATATATATTTTTATCCACTCAGTTTAAACAGTGTGTGAACATAGCCTTTCCGTGTTTTCAGTCCACTCTTAATTTTGGTTGAAAAATACTAATCAAAATACTGAGCAAAAATACTGTGTAGGAACATAGCCTAAAAGATGTTGGCACAAATCCTTATTGTTATGCAACTAGCAGCACTACAAAATCGTGTAAAAGACGTTTTTATAGTAATTTTGACAGAAGTAAACTGCATATTGAAAGCCTTAGGCACTAAATTTTCACCTGCCTTTAATTGTTTTGTTGTTTTCAAAGCTGCTTAGAATTCGGTTTAGTCTTGCAGATGGATTGTACATTTTTTCCATAAGGTATAGTTATGTAACTATGTATAGTTATGTAACTCAATCATACATTTGCAGTATTTTTAATACATCGTACAGTTTATTTAATTTTAGAGATACAGTACTGGCATTTTTTTTGTATCAAATCCCCCTTTAGCTACTCAGCTGACAAGATGAATGGCAAATTTAGTTACTGCAGTGTAATTTCCTTTGCACGTCACTTTAATTAGTGAAGAATATTATTTCCTAAAGTTGGATTGGATCTTAGTAGTGCTTAACACACATAAAAAATGTTATGCAGCTTTGAGACAAACACAAAACAAAAGTGTCAGCCTGCCCTTTACATGGTTTACATCCTTTCTGGATCCTCTTTTGGCTTTGGCTCCTGCATACTTGACAGTAAAAGGAACATATATCTTTAAAAGGGGTTGTCCAACAATTAAATCTATTTTCAGTTATCTAATAAATGCACATACATTTGTAAATAGGGTATTGATGCAAAATGTCTGCTGTGTTGTCTTTAATCCTTTAATCCAGACACTCTACTGTAGTTAAACCAACTCTATTTCCCTCCCACCACACTTTCTTGACCAATTACTGACTGCAGTGTCCTGTGCACAGGAACGCAAAGTCTGTTACAGGACTGAAAACAACAGAGCAGATTGTTTTCATCAAAAGCAGAAGGAAATCATGGAGGGCCCCAGAAATGTAATATTTAATATAATTTAATATAAAAGTTATTTGCCAATATATTTTAGTTTATTAGACATTGGATATCATTTTTTTTATTGTCAGACAACCTTTAAAGAGCCACTGTCATAAAGAGTCACTATCTAAACCAGCAGTAGATGTGATATAAAGCAAGTTTGCAATTTACATTAATTTTTTTAGTTATCATGGAAAACACTGCACTTCCTGTTTTCTGACTCTTTGAGAAAAAACTGTTAGAAAACAGGAAGTCCTGTGTTTCCCAGGCCATCTGAGCGCTCACAGAGAGAAGGCATGTGACTGATGGACACATTGAGCTGTGGCTCTCTGTACTGGCCAGAATTCCTGTGTTTAGTCTCTTTTTTACAACCAGCACAAGTCTAACAATCTGCCTTCAGGAGACTGGACCTGGTAAGTTTAGCTTTGTTTTACAGCATGATAACACAAAAAAAAAGCGAGCTTGCCTTACATCACATCTACTGTTGACTTAGATTTTGAAAGTTATAACGAGAGCGACACTTTAAGTACCTCACCCTGGGATTGCTTAGATGACCTTGCAAAGTAAAATTTGTTGTGCTTATCTACTTTCTAGTTAACAAGTAACTGAGGAGTTGTGTGTCCTTACAGTTGTACAGGACTATTGTAGTAATATTATATATTTTTTACCAACAGCCTAGTATTAGCGGTCTGGATCTCGATAAGTTCCGTCACATTCTACTGAACCATTGTGATGTCAATAGGGATGGTAAAATCCAAAAGTCGGAGCTGGCACTATGTCTTGGTCTGAAAGTAAGCCCATGAGTCTCACACAATCTGCCTCCTTGTGCCTCTTTTGCAAGAATATGCAGGTGTAACATTAACCATGTTCTGCTTCAGAACCTTGCCACACTGGTCATTGCGGAACTTAGGAGTATCTACAGCTAAAATGAACAGTGCTGATACAATTGAGTGCTTTTGATGAATCCAAGTTTGTTTCTTCTATTATTAAAAAATGAAATCTTTATTATTGCTTTTGAGGCCTACGACACCCAGTGATTTCTGCCATGCCACATAGTTGCACAACTTTTTCACCTAGGACTTAATGGTAGATGGTGTACAACATGTCTCCATTGCATCTTATTACAGAGCAACTTGTACGCTGTGTGGTAGTGTACAAAGTATGCAGGCTATATTACATCTTGGAGAATTGGTTGCATGTAGCATATGTATGGTGAGACAGTTGTGCAATGTTGGAAGCTTCTCTTCAGTGGATGTGAAGTTGCAGTGTAGCCCCAGCCTGATAGCAATCTAGTGGAATATAATATGTAATTTAGTAACATCAATGTAAATTGTATAACTTTGTTAAAAGCTGTATGAGACTTGATTGAACAGTAAATGGAAGCAATGCATGTGTTTGTTATTTAGTGCTGCTGTGGAATAATAAACTTGTATGTTTTTTTTCAAAATACAACCAACTGGTCTGTGTTTCTGTTCAAAACTGACATTTCACAAAAAGGAAACATAAGCCTGCCCATTATAATGTCACGTGGTTATAATTTTTTTTTTCCGTGCCCTATTCTCAGTAGAACATTTGAAATGTCCAGAAGCTATGTTTGCAGCATCCTACATATATAAACAGGAAAGTTGTTAATCAGGGACGGGTAAGCATTGGGAGCAACCGTTCTTGAAATTCTTAAATGTTTAGTTCTTTGTAGTCTGCAGCTCGTAAACAGTTATTTTAGTAAAACAATTACAAAAAAAAGTAAGTGATGGGCTAGGTTCACGCTACGTTATTCCGCAAACAATCTAAGTTATTTTTTAAATAACAAACGTTATTTGCCCAATCAGTTTCGCTGTTGTGAAAGACGGCTGTCATTTTTACATAGTGTGAACCTAACCACACTAGCCTTAAAATGTATCCTGATTTCCTTTAAATGTATCCTAAAAGCATACTTCTTAAAGGGGTTTTCCGGTAAGCAGAAGCCGGCGCTGAAACTTTTTTCTCCTCTCTCCCTTGAGACATGAGGAGGGGTGAGGCTAAGTGGCTATCCCTGCAGGCAGGCAAAACACGCTCACATGCAAAGTCCAATAGCTGCACAGTGTCTTCACAATATCACAAATATTGTGCAGCTATTTGACATGATGATGAGGGCTCTACTACACAGAGCGATAATCTGCCAAATCAGGATGATTTGGTAGATTATCGCTCCATTTAATAAAGAAATTGATCAGCTGATGAAAAGGAATATCGGCTGATCATGTTGTTTAATCCGGTCTAAGAATCATTGCCCGCCAGGCACACATCACTACATGTACAGTAATAGCATTGCATGGCCACCGGCTGATGAATGTGTAATAAAAATAATACCTTTCAAAGCTACCTATTGTTTTTCTAGCTTCTGCCTGCTCCATGAAGCTGCAGCCCACACTTCTGGTCTTGTCTCTAAAGTAAAAGGTCACTCAGCCAATTACTGACTGAGATAGGACAGCGCCACGGCCAGTTACTTCAGAGACTGGCCTAGGAGTTTTAGTGGTAGCTGCGGGGAGTGGGCAGAAGCTAGAAGAACACCAGGAAGCAAAGAGAGGTATCTATACAGTTTATTATTTTACACCTAAGGCAATGGCTGCACGGACATCACTAACAATGTCTGTGCAGCCCTTGCTGCATGATTATCACGCTTATAATAAGCTCAGTAAGCAAGCATCGATCTACCAGACCAGCGATTGCCTACTTCCCTTACTTCTGGCTTACTTTTGAGATGTGTGATCTAAAAACGTGAGTGCCGGTAGGAAGAAGGCTTCAGCCGTCTTCTGCTTTAAAACCCTTTAAAGCACTGCCATGGTTATCGTTGATTTCGATGCTTTTTTAGCTTTTTATTGCTAAACTGCTATTCCAAACCATTTGACTCAGCTCTTAATAACGGGGTCATTCCCCATTAATTAGCCCTTGGTATTTACAAAAAAAAGTAAAAGAACTATAAGACATACAAATTCATAAACACAAAAAAATCGGGGTGAACACAGAAAAACATACTATACAGTCTAACAGAACTTTTAGCTTAGATGCCAATAAAGCACCACACATACTAATACTTTATACTAATATTTCATTGTCATTGGGTTGACCCTTTAGATCAGTGTTTCCCAACCTTTTCCACCTCAGGCACCCCTTGGAAAAAAATGTTCACCCCTTGGGAAAAACTGTTCACTTTGCGGTACCGCAATTCACATTGTGTGCACAGTCTATTCTGTGCGGCCACTATTCATTGAAGATATAGAAAACAATGCAGATGGCAAACTGCAACACCGGCCATTGTTTATTGATTATATACATTGTGTGAATGTGGCCTTACGCTGTATTACACAGCACAATATGGAGGAGGAAGCGAGTGCTGACCTGTCAGCTGAGAGTTCGCTTCCTCCTCGTTCTCCTTAACTGCCTATGCTATTACACAGACAGTGAGTGGGAAGATAGGAAGATGATCCGGATGATCCTTAGAGCAGACCGTCGCTGCACTGATTGTGATTTTTTAACATGTTGTCTGATCGTGGTCTTTTAACATGAGCTATTATACCAAATAAGTTATCGGCCGGAACAGCATGTAATCGGCCAAGTAAGGGCGATTACACAGTGGAGAAGAGTAACAGAGAGATGGAGCAAGCAGAAAACTGCATAAGAGGAGCAGGTCCGGCAGATTTGTGGGGAGGCACATTTTATGGAGTAGCCATAAATTATACAGTCTGCTACACACCACTGACTTCATTGACCCCATGACCTGAAAAGGATAGCTGGACACAAACGCAAGATTCAAGGAAGTCAGGACTGCAAACACTTTGCAGGTATTGTTATATACTTCACACATCACTACTAGAGATGAGCGAATTTACAGTAATAACGCAGCGAATCACTTTATTTACTCAGAAATCTGCTCATCAGCCCGCTGCCTTTAAACTCTTGGCCACTCTGTGATGCTCCTCCCCAAGTGCCTAGAAAAGTTTCCTAGGAATTAATACAGCTTTCCCCAGCACCCTGGAAGGAGTCACATGGAGTGCCAATCAGTTAAGGGGCATCAGTGAGGTCATTAGATTGATGATGTCATCAGTGATGTCATGAGTTTGTGCCATGAGATCAATTATGCTGGTTATGCCATCAGATCGATGATAACTTATGATCTACTGCCATCAACAATGTCATCGCTAATCGGATCAATTACCTTATCAATGATGTTGTTGATTAATGTCATTAGATCTATGATGATATTATTTATGACTTTCATTATGTCATCAAACCAATTATGTTATCATTGATGCCATAGATGATGTTATCGATGGTATCATTAGATCAATGATGTCAACACATTGATAGTGTCATCAGATCGATGATGTCGTTCATGATGTCATCAGATCAATAATGACTTGATTGAATGCCATCAGTGATGTAATCGATGATATCATCAGATCGATGATGACATTATCTATGTCATCGATGATGTCATCAAACCAATCTGTGTGCAGCAAAAGGGGGCAGCATGGATGGACGAATTAGGATGGATCCCTGACAAATGTGAGGGACCTTGCTGAAACGCGTAGGACCGATTGGACCCACCCTACACAAATGTCCGTGAAGCATGTTCATTCTTTGAGCAGAGAGGAGAGGGAGCGGACAGGCGCGTGCCCTCCCATTCGCTCAAAGCAGCACACTGAGTACGGCGGGATTCCGTGGCAGAGAGCTCCGCTGCGGAATTGCGCCGTGTTTGCTCAGTGTGAACCAGCCCTATAAGTGGATCATTGTGAAGATTGTGGTGGAGAGATCGGCAACCAGGTAATCACATTGCTTTATCTCTCAATCAGCAGTCGATCAGTAGTATTGTGACAAAAGAGATACACGTGAGAAGCTAGGCCAGCACCATAGAAATAATGTCATAATTTTTTTCTGCGCTCAAGGCTCCCAGTGTCCCCAGCGCACAAAAATCTCCCCTGCTCGTTGATGCGCTGCCCTCCTGAATCCAGGGCGCACTGACAGCAAAGAGCCAAATAGCTCTGTCCATTACCGCTGCACACTTCCCCTGGCTTGAGTGACATTACTTCAGCGCCTCTTGGGGAGCAGTGGAAACGGGGCGCAAACAGGCTGCCAGGTGGAAATTTGAAATTTTTTTTACTATATTTGATGCTAAAAAGATCTGAGAAGACATCTATATAAGTGGGATGAGGGCAGTGGGTGGGGAGGGGTCCTAGTAAGTTAGAGTGTAGTTAGTGGGTTGGGGGCAGGGCTAGCAAGGGTGTGGTTAGCATGGGGCTTACAATTTCTTAATAGCCCAATGCCCATGGTACCCTTTATCTGCCCCTGGACAGGAAACAGATAGACATAGGAATGCCATGAGTCAAAGAGAAGGTTTTGCCCCAGGCGGTAGATCTTTCAGCCCTTAAGAAGGCGACACCCACTGCCCCTGCACAGTGAGAAGGCATGCATATGTTATATGTATGACGCTAAAAAAATATGCATTTTGATCCCAGTGTGAACCCAGCCTTAGGCATAAATTGTGCAATAAATTGTGCAAGATTTATCGAGGCTCTTGTGTCTAATGATGATTTTTGCGTGACAACCGCAAGATTTAGCACAGCCCATACAAAGCTCCTCCTGCTAAAAAAAATAGTGCAGATGATAAATTCCACCCATAGACTTTTATTACTTCAACCAGAAAAACTTGGCTTTTCATAATATAATGAAAACATAACATCCTGAAACGTAAGCTTATAAAGACGGCTTTAAATCGGGCAATTATTAGGTGAATGTTTATGGGTCATCTGATCAGCACATGACATTTCCTGCACCAATCAGCGTGTGATGTGTCATGCACGGATCAGCACATGATGTATCATACACCGCCCAGCACATGACGTGTCATACACCGATCAGCACATGACGTGTCGTCCACCGATCAGCACATGACGTGTCGTCCACCGATCAGCACATGACGTGACCTACATCGATCAGCACAAACCAGTGAAGTGATAACTTTATGGATTTGAGGGAAATAATCTAATTTTACACCCTGGGGTATAGTTTGGCTTAGGCTATTTTACATCCCAGGGTATAGTTTGGCCTAAGCCATTTTATACCCCGGGGTATATTCTGGCCTGGAGGGGTATAGTTTGGCCTAGGCTATATTACATCCCGGGGTATACTCTGGTCTAGGCAAAACTATACCCGGGTATCATTTTGTTAGGGGTTAATCTGGCCTGCTACACCGGAACTTCCTGTGTTTGATCTCTTTTTTTAAACAAGCAGAAGACCAAAAAGATGCCTTCTGGATACACATATAGCTTTGTTTTTAAGCATGATAACTGAAAAAATAATAATAATGAATGTAAATTGCAAACTTGCTGTAAGAACTAGTCTCTCTGAAAGTAGGAAGAGGACACAGAGTCGGTCCTAAGCTGAAGCCCTGCCTATTGCCCCTGTCTACTTGCTGCAATCTGCCCTAAAAAGCAGCGAGCAACTTGGCTAGGCCCTGGCTAGGTAGAACACACGACAAGACAAACAAACACAATAAGGAGAATCGACAGTCTGGGTCACAACAAACAGGCAGCGAAGTACAAATCAAGATCTAAAAGTCAGGCAATAAGGTCTGGGCTAGCAGCAAACAAGAATGGTCAGAAATACAAGGCAAAGGTCAGGATAAACACAGAGGATAGCACAAGCAGGCAGAGACAAGCTCCATTACTGGCAATGAGAGACAGGCTGGCACACACTATATAGGAGACCAGAGTTCCAGTCCAGAAGCTGTTTGGATCAGACTACTAATCCCCTCAGAACACCTGGGGCAAAGGCATGCCATTTAGATTAGCTAAGCAGCAGCAGTGTTAACTCCGAAGTAGCCAGGAGCATCTCAGGCAAAGCAGGTGGGGCTGAACAAACCTAGAAAGAATTAGACCAGTGTTCAGACAGGGCTCAGAACACTGCACAAAACATACAAAAACCCTGAATATCAGCACTGTCTCGGCCACACAGCACGAGCCGAGGGGGCGCATGGAGTTCAGCACAGGCACATTCATGCCATTTGATTTATATGACATCTACTGTTGATTTGGATTTTGAAAGTCATAACTACAGTGACACTTTAAAATCACTTGAAATATTAGCAATGCAGTTCTCACTATTCTTCTATATTCCTGTGTTCTTCATTTCCACATGGTAAGACATTCAGCAAGAGTCATTGCATAAAACTGCCTGAGGACTCCTGGCAAGTCGAGTACATCCTACATGTGACGCAATGTTTTAATTACAGCAGTTTTTGCTGCCAGCATTATTCATGATAATGCAAATATTAGTGTACCATCTGCCATCATAAGAAAGAATTGTGTTTTTTTTTAGTGCAAACAAGAATTATCCAAGATTCATTAACAACTTGTTGTACTCCACTGATCTGAGGCAGCAAGTATCCCAGATAAGCTCCTCAGATACGCACTGAATGGGACCTTGCTATGTAATTACACGCTTTATAAAAGTTCAGCTATAAAAAGACATTTTACATAGATTGTGCCAACTTATATTCAAACACTATAATTTTTTAAGTCTTCACTGCACCTGCTTTTTCTAAATTTTCATGCAGCATTATAAGTCTCAGCAAGGGACATAACCTCTTTTGTGCATATAGGAGACTTAACAATTAAAGGCACAGGACACAAAAATAGCACAATGGAAGAATAATCTTCCCACGGCCCTTGCATGTGCCAGTGCAATGTAATTGCTGTGAATATATTATTTTCTCAGATAGAAAAAAGTTTATTTTAGTGCAGTGAGAAACTATAGGCATTTCAAATTGAGGGGTGTAAAGAAATAAAGTATTGTATGTAAAAGAGTCAAACACCATGAAACATTTAGATTTCATAGCTTATGGCATTAGCCTTAGAATCTGAAAATGTCATCTATTTTACTGTATTGTAGTAATTGCCAAACCTTTGAAATATTTTTTTCTATTTTATAGAATTGTCGATTCCTGATACACACTAAAATCTACCCTGGATCATAATTAAAATGGAAAAGCAGCATATACATTTTTTTGGAGGCAGCCATGTTTTATTTCCCCTCCTTTTTTTTCAGTCCAATGCTAATGCACAAGAACAAGGAAATTCTGGAAAAGTTAGGTTGCATCACTTTGTCTTCACAGTGAGTGTGGCCATTCTATTGAGAGGGGTCTTCCAGTTAGGCTGGGTTCACTCGATACTTTAGCCGGTATTTGGCCCTCAATTTAGAGTTTTTTTTGGTCAGACAAAACCATAGGTGGGTCCAAAATACAGAACAAAGTGTATTTCCATTATAGTTTTTCTCTGTATCAGTTCCATTCTTCATTTTAGCTTAAAAAAAAAAAAACTGAAAAAACGATCATTTACAGACAAAAATACTGCATGTGAACCCAGCCCCACCATTAATGTAAAGGTAAAATGTATTTTGTAACGGTAGATTTACGTTTGGCATCATTTTAAGCCATTAAGCCATAAAAAAATCTGCTAAATATTTTTTATTTTTTTTAAAGGCGCCCTTCCCCCAAGAAAAGTTCAAAATACCCCCTTTCCCATTTATCAAATAGCAAAGTGTTAAATAAATAAATAAATAAAAAACACACTGTATTTAGTATCATAGCATATGGGATTATTTGAGCCATTCAAATATAAAAATACCAATCTTGCACAGTGAATGGCAATAAAAAGCTTTCATTGTGGTCTGGTGAGGGATTGGCTCCCCGCAATGCAATCGCATCCGCGCCCCCCGTAACGCCCCCTCCATACCCCCTCCCCGCCCCCCGACGTACTCGGCGGAAAGTGGCGATATGCGAATATTTTATTCGCAAATCGGCCATTTGCGAATAAAAAAATACGCAAATCGCCACTTTCCGCCGAAAATCATCCGTACGCCGGATGATACATTTCGCCCTTTGTGTTTTTGTGTTTTCGTTTTTTTAAAGTTGTGAAAGAAAAAAGTTATATAAATTGCCATTGTAACATCATTGTAATCAAACTGACTTGAGGAACATTGATAATATGTCAGTTTTGCCACAGGACTAATAGTGTAAGGACGAACCTTCCGAAATTTCTCAATTCCCCCCCACGCAAGCGGTATGGCCTTTTAAAAATGCTGACGAATAACTACAGCACGAAGATAACATGTCGGTTTTATTGTAAAGTGCATTGTGTAAAATAAATTCCCCTCAAATTCATGAATTTTCATTTTGTTTCGTTTTTTTTATTTTGTCCCACAAACAATATTTTTTGGGTCTCATGCTACATTTTATAGTACATTGAAAGATGTTATAACAAAGTATAATTAGTCTAAAAAAAATCCGAGCCCTTATATAGCTCTGTAGATGGAAAACATAGTTATGGCTCTTAGAAGCCAAAGGGTCAGTTCACACGTAGAGACTCGCAGCGTAAATCTCGCTGCGAGTCTGTCAGGTCCTGGCAGTTTACTGTCACTACACTACTGTCTAAATGACTGCTGCGTGTATCTAATTCTGCCAGCCCCTTAAACCCTTCTGCTGCCGCCCGGCTCCCGCTCTGTATACATTACCTCTTCTCGCTGCACGGGGTTCCGGCGTACTGCTCAAGGGAGACAGCTCGAGTATGTAGTGACAGTGAACTGCCAGGACCTGACAGACTCGCAGCGTGATCGTGTAATCTGACCCAAAGAGGAAAAAGCAAAAATGCAGAAATGAAAATTTAGTTTACACAAATTTAGATTCAGAGAAAAGGGTACAATCCTCTTAGTAACTTTCTTAGCAGTAGCATATTAGAGGGCCTCTAAAAACACTTGAAGCCTTTTTGATATTGCTTTAAATACACAGCCCAGATAAAGTTACCTCTACTGAAAAGGGGTTGTCGCAGCTTGGATCACTTCACTGCCAGGAAAACATGGATACAGTTTATGTATTTAGGTCCCTCCTGTGCTCTATATACCATGTTGGCATCCCCCTGTATGTAATCCCCACTGTACCCCCTTCCCCAAGTTGTTAGCCAACAGTGTGTAGACATCACCTTTCTTTAAAAATACACATGCTTGCCTGGCTCCAGCACAGTTTACCTGTGTGATGTCAATCATGTGCCAGGGTGCTGAGGGAGAAAATGACCTCTTGGGACCACCGGGGGTGGGGATGCAATGGCTCTTCACTCGACACATTTAACTGGAAGCGCTTCTCAAGAGAACCTAAAGTTAAAGGACTAGGTGCAGCACCCAGCGTCCAAGTGTACCCAACCAAGAGCAGGAGGATGGGGGGGGGAGAGGGGTGCCTCTATCTTAGGACCAGTCCGAGTCTGCCTAGAGGATACTTGACTCTGCTTCTGATTTTGGCTTAAAGTAGAACCATAAAGGTAACCCCAATGTGTACAACTACAGATTAACCATTTAGAGACAAACATTTATTTTTCCAAGGGCAGGGAGAGAGACCCATTTAGCCACTGTCTGACTGGCCCACCAGAGGATCCTCCTGTGAGCCCCTATGGTGGTTCAGTGAGCTGTGCTGCAGGGCCAGTTAAAGGGCCAGTTAAAGGGCAAAACGTGGCCTTACACAGACACCATTGCTATACCACACTGTTCGCACCAGAAGCCAGGACAGCTAATGAACAATAGGAAAGAAGCAGGGGAGTGGTGTGACATAAGAGCCCATAATGGGGCACAGAGGGGGCCTAACATTATGTGGCGGCACAGAGATCCTTATTTCTATATGGGGGCACAGAGAGGCCTAACACTATATATAAGGGCATACATGGGGCATAACTACTATATAGAACACAGGGAAGGCTAACTCTATATAGGAACATAGAGCAGACCTAACTCTATATAAAGACACATGGGGGGCTAACATTATATATGGGCACACAATAAAGGTTATATTAAACAAGGACACAGAGGAGCATAACTACTATATAGGTGCACAAAAGGGGCTAAAGCTGTAGTATGGGAGCACAGAGGAGCCTAACAACTTTATAGGGACACAGAGGGAACATAATACTGTATGGGGGCACAGCGGGGCCTAATACTCTATGGGAGCACACATAAGTCTAACTACTTTATGGGTGCACAGAGAGATCTAAGGGTACAGAGGACCATAACTACTATATGGGTGCAAAAAAGGGCTTAGAACTGTAATATAGGAGTACAGAGGAGCCTAACAACGATATAGGGACACAGAGGGGGCATAATACTTTATGGGAGCCCAGAGGGGCCTAATACTGTATGGGAGCACAAAGAAGTCTAACTACTATATTGGAGAACAAAGGGGGCCTAACTACTAAATGGGGACATCAACAGTATATGACTCGGCACTACTGACTCCAGGAATAATGCCTATACTAGCAACAGTTTCAGACACGTCAAAACACTTTATGGCTGTGCAACTTGTAAAATTGTAACAAGAAATCCAAACAAATAAGTAGAAAGAAGATGGGCACTCACCAAATTGCATGAAGTCTTTCCTTGATTTCATAGACAGATTCAGTATACACAATGCCAGGAGAGGGAGCATGGTCTTGGCGTCCTCCGGGATGCAGGTTTTGTGAGACCCTCACTAAAGCTTGACAAAGTGCTAATGTAGCATGAAATGTGCTTCGCTGAGGACGCCAACACCATGGTCCCTCTCCAGACATTGCATATCCTGAATCTGTCTATTGAATAAGGAATAGACTTCACACCCATCTTCTGCTTTTTACTCATTTGTACTAAATGAGGACACAGTTGGGCATAATTCTACATGGGGGCATAGAAGCGCCCTAACTACTATATGGTAGAAATAATGGGGGGGGGGCTTAGTACTATATAAAGGCATAGAGGGGGCCCAATATAAGGGGCAACAAAATGGGCACAATTACTGTATCAGGCAATACATATGGAGAGTTTGTAAAGCATTGAGGAGGGTACTGTTTGTCTTTCAGATTCTGCGGAGAGAATTCTTGGCCAGGAGAAGTCCTCATGGTGGCTCCAGCTGGATGGAGAAGAAAAGAAAAGTGAACAACATAAATCAGAGAGAGTGCCACCTGTGATTCACTCATGTTATTGTAATCATGTGCGGTGTGTTCACACTGAGCAAATGTGGTAGAATTCTGCGGCAGAGAGTTCCTGTCTGCCTCAGTGTCAAATGGTGTCTCTATGGGACGGCTCGCGTACCTCAAACCCTCCCATAGAGACGCCATTTGACACCGCTGCGGAATTCTGCCACATTTTCTCAGTGTGAACATACCCTTATGTGGCAAAGGAAAGTGGGGCATGGTTAGGTTATGGGGGCTCTCTGCAGTCTGTGTCTGCCCCAGTAAAAGCCCAAAATGGACAGTGAAACACAGACAAATGAAATGGTAATTCCCATATAGTGCTTTCAATTGAAATATTACATATTCAGTTTTGCTATGAAAAAGTTTTTAAATGTTACTGAAATCATCAGCCAGTCATATAAAAACCTAAATTTTAAAAAATTTTACTTAGTGTTACATCTTTTGTATAAAATTTACAGTATATATATATATGATCTTTGTTTTATATAGCTCCTTCCTTAACTGTATGTATCATCTTACTATTCAGACCAGACCAGTTTTCCAGGAAATATGAGAGCATGAAGGAATAAAAAGACAGACACTCAGGGGAATAGACAGCCTTTTAAGTGCTAGACAAATGAAATAGAAAGAACTGTTCAAGCAATCACTTTCCCTGCCAAGAGAAAGATGAGTACTATTTGGCATAAGACTGGTTCCTATTATTGATGTTCTAAATAAATGCTATTACTGCATGTGATTTATTAACCCCTTAAGGACATGTGACATACCGGTACACCATGGAAGCCTGTCACTCGAACCCAAGTGTGACAGTCATTAGTGTATTCATTGCTAATATCATATGTAAACAGGGTCTCTGGTATGATGAACAAATATAGGCAGGTCTCCAGTGCGTTCATACTAATCTTCTTGTGATGATTCACCTGTTTTGGGGGTTTTATTGTTTTAAATGTATGTCCAGAAGTTGTTGTTATTTATGTGATTTAAATAAAATGTATATCTTTTTGCCTATTTGATGTTTTTTTGTGGGTGCACCATTATGTTTCTCTTTTCTTGCTATAGTGTATTCTGTGTTTGAAACAGAGGTCGAATCACTGAAGTTCTTGGGGGGAGATTTATCAAAGAGTGTAAAATGTAGACTGGTGTAAACTGGCCACAATAACCAATCACATCTCTCTTTCCTTTCACCAGAGCTGGAAGCTGAGCTGTGATTAGTTGTTGTGGGCAGTTTGCACCAGTCTAAATTTTACACCCTTTGATAAATCTTCCCCCTTGTGTTTATATGTATGTGGTCCCTCATGTTTTATTTTTAGTGCCTAGATGCTGCAGTGGCACTGGCCACCGCATCTAAAGGGATTATGTCTCAGGATTGGAATACAGCTGTGGTCCTGACAGTAGCGGAGGTGGCCTGGCAATACGTGACAGCCAGGTCCCGCTGCGGATGACACAGGCACTTCTTCTGTGCCAGTGTAATCCTATGGATGTAACCACAGTTAGGTACAGCTAAAACGGGCGTACATGTATTACCATGTGCAGGAAGGGATTAATTCAAATATAAAAAAAACAAAACTTTGCAGACTAGTCATATATTTATGGAAGATTGGCATTGTGGTTTGTACAGCTGTTAAAAGACATGTTAAGTCACACCTCTAACATATTTCTTTACTATTTGTTTTACTTATAGGTGCTCTTTCTGTGTGTTACAGATGAAACCTGTTTTGGGTGTATTGGCTAAATGCCATTTTATGTCAGAAGTGTACAACTTACATTGGAAATTTCAATTATAGTAATCTATGCAAGTTGTTTAATGCAGCTAATAATGTTGCTTTACATTGTGATTAGCCAGGAACTTGTTTTCTCTCTGTTTCTGAGCTACTGCCTTTGTAGCTCCCCATTTTAACCAGATAATTAACAAGGCTGTTCCTATTCTGTGAATCGGAGCTGTCAGAAAGAAGAACAAGGCAGACAGCATACTATCAAATGAAGTACATACATACAAAGACTATGGGAGGTTTGTTATCAGTTTTCAAGAACTAAAAGTGACCTTCTGCAGATGCTGTATTCTGTGAATTCTTTATACAAACGAACAGTGGGGTGCAGCAAAAGTATTTCTTTTTCTACAAAACAAATGCTTAATAATTCTGACTTTTAATACTAATGTAAAGAAAAACAAAAAATTTATGTGCAACAATGTGGTCTACCCATTAGATAGAGGGGTCGGTCATGTTTGGCTTACTCTGTTTTGGGATCCATAGGCGGATATTATTACAGTTTGGTGCACTATAGATGAGGTATTTGTGTAGAGGTGAGGAAAATGCTGGAAAAATGTAGTGGCTAAGATGTTTGGCAGATGCCAAGGAAATGGGTCATGGCTGAGCCAAATGGAGACAAAAAGGAAGGAATAAGACTCTGATCAGAGAAGAAGTCACACAAGATATGGTCTGCAGAGATGTAGAACTGGTATCTATGACTATAAGGGCATTGTATGGGAGGATGGCTGGGGGGAGGATTCATTCAATAACAGTATGGTGCATTAGTCAGTCACTGTGTGATAATTATATGTGTCATTTGGTAGAGCTGGTATCTACTACCATACAGGCACTGTATGGAGATATACTGGTCTGCCTACAGTGGTTTTAATCAGTAACAAGATGAGGCATCAGTTAGTCACTGTGTTTTAGTTTACAAAATGACCTTAAATGTTACAGCTTTCATTACTTATTGTATATTATTCGTCATGGTGCTTGTTCTGGTAAAAAGTGGTTTTTATTATCTGTGGATTGGTATATGTGGGTGGGGCTTCGCGGCCGAAGCGCCACTTAGCCCGCCCCATCTGTGACATCATCACAGCATAGGCCCCGCCCCCTCAGAAGCCATTGGAAGGACCAGCCTAAAGATCTAGGCCCCACCCCCTAGATTGACCCACACCAATGACACACCAACACCAATGACACACCACACCAATGACACCAAAGGGGTGTGGCCTATGTGGCGATGAATAAATTTGGTAAATTTGGTAAATGTGGTAAATTTTAACGTAAAAATTACAAAATGGGGTGACAGTGTCACTTTAATGCTATAAAAGTGGATAACCTGCAACAAATAACTGCCATTTTGTGGACAAGAGGAGTCCCACACTTTATGAACATCCCCAAGCCCAAATTACCCTTAAAGGGAACCAATCACACCGAAAATCCATCTTAAGATAAGGAAACGTGCTGGCACATCACCCAGCACGTTTCCTAAACATCCCCCTGTAACATCTGTGCCCCCCTCCATCAGTCAGTAATCTTACTTTGAAGAAGTCCCGCGCTGTATGTAAATTTCTGGCAAGTAGTCACGGTGGGCGGATTTAGTCAAGGTGGGCAGGATCAGTCACAGGTCCTGGGCGTCTGTAATGGCTGTAATCACGCCCAGAGGGGCGTGCTTGAGGTCTGCCTTCCACCCACGTAACCTGGGGGCTTGCGTTTCACGTCGGCGGCGCGCTGGCGTCATCCGCACACAGCGCCGTCATCTTCTGGAGTCCGCGCATGCGCAGTAAGTCGGCGGCGTCTCCCGCCGTACTGCGCATGCGCCGACTGCAAAAGACATCTGCGCTGCGTGCGGATGATGTCAGTGGCCCGCCGACGTGAAACGCAAGCCCCCAGGTTACGTGGATGGAAGGCAGACCTCAAGCACGCCCCTCTGGGCGTGATTACAGCCATTACAGACGCCCAGGACCTGTGACTGATCCTGCCCACCTTGACTAAATCCGCCCACCGTGACTACTTGCCAGAAATTTACATACAGCGCGGGACTTCTTCTAAGTAAGATTACTGACTGATGGAGGGGGGCACGGAGGTTACAGGGGGATGTTTAGGAAACGTGCTGGGTGATGTGCCAGCACGTTTCCTTATCTTAAGATGGATTTTCGGCGTGATTGGTTCCCTTTAATCCACCTGTGGCCTAGGTACTTTGAATTCTTCAGCAGGATCCCAAGAAAAAATTCTAACTCTGTAGTCTGCTGCTAAAATGAGTGGTATACAGAGTTGCTGAAAGTCCTATGTAAGTCTCTGGGTTTTTTGGCATTTCTTTATACCACTCACTTTAGGCAATGGGCTACAGAGTTGTCAACGTTTTTTTCCTGGGATCCTGCTGTGGACTTTAAATGAGAAGCACCCTGAACACCCTAAATTATTTAATGATGGCTTAGATTGTTGTAAAATAATAAAAATGCATACTCAGCTTACAAATTCTCCTTCATTTATGTGATGCTATATCCATGGTCTGCTGGTCTCTGTACTTTCTGAACCCTCTAATATGATTATTTGACCACAGCAGCCAATCACTGGCTGCAACAGTGATCTGCTAAAACAAGCTATTGGCTTTATGTCCATGTAGAGAGGGAACAGGAAATGTAGAGACCAATGGGACCTAGGCAAGATTAGGAGAGGCAGGTGTCAATAAAGTGAGTATGGATTTTTATTTTACACCATTTCAAGCTACAACAGACCAATAAATTGCCAATATAAATGTGTTTCCATAACGTTACACGCTTAGTTATGCAATAATTTTTTCACTGTTCTCAATTTATGTTAGGTTATGTATAGAGTGGCAGCATTCTTAGAAGGTTATGAGAGCTAACAGTTTAATGTTAAAAAGTAGAGCCAGTCTGGCATCCACCATATAAAAAGTAATTAAACTTTCAACTGCAGAACATCTGTCATTAATAAAGCTTTTAAAAGACTAGCAAGTACCTCACTGCAATATTTCTCATGTGTAATAGCAATTACATTTTCTCTAGTCCTCCAAGTTACATTAGTCAATTCATTTATTCACATACAACTCTGAAAAGCAGAATTATATCACCATAAATGCCATATTAAGGTTCCATCCTTAAACTAGGCCATCAGTGTGTGAATGGTTGAAAACTAGAATTAATTCATATTAACAGAGAAACAAGATCCTTTCACAGCAATAACTTAACTACCATGGAGGCCTGCCTCCATGGAGGAATGGTACTAGCTACTGGTGGCCCTTCTGGCACTCTGACAGCATACCAACAGCCTAATGGCAGCCACTGGATCGATCCTCTGCTCCGCCTCCTCCCTCCAAACAGAGACAGTATGAGGTTTCAACGAGCAGCACCTCCGCTCACTGGACAGAGGCACCGTCTTGAACCGCACTGCCCGCATCGGCAAGATCCTCTGACTCAAGACAGTCGGAGGATCTATGGGGCCCCATGAATCCAAGCTGTGCCCCTGTTTCACAGCATTAGGCAGTACAGTGTCATCCCTGTGTGCGCTGCAGAATTCAGCCCTACTGTAATGAACAAAGCTAAAATGTTGTATGGAGGAAACCAGTACTTTAAGTGAATGTATTGTTTGCATTATTTGTAACGTTATTACTAGAGATGAGCAAGTATACACCTTTGAGTATATTATTCACTGGAGTATCGGGGTGCTTAAAAGTACTCAATGCTCAAACTATTACTGCATTCTGAGTATGTGTTGTCCCACCACTGGTGCTGTCTATCACAGATGCTTGTTTTCTTCTAACCTATTACTTTTCTACTCTCACACACACTCAGCCCCACCACTCACAGGAGGGTTTAGTTTCAGCTACTGTAGGAGGAGTTAGCTTGATGGAAGGAAGTGTGTCCATTTCAGACTTAGTATTCAGTGCGAGAGGAAGCTAGGACCCTGACAGGGACCAAAGATAGAAACATAAGACTTTCTCTATCCAAGTAACTAAAACAAGTATGCAGTGCTAAGCTCTACTTAGGGGAAAGAAGCCACTTAGGAATAACCTTGCCCATGCCAGGAACCTCTCTAAAAAGTGCAGGGCAGTCTCCTGAAGCAAGAGGAACTGACCCCAGTAGGACAAAGCTACTGTGCTCGGTCTACGTATCCTACAGCACAGCACAGGACGACTGGGAAACCTCGCAAGTCTGCTACACGCAGATAACCAACAACTGGGGCTCATATTACCCACCTAGGACGGGTACCTCGCAACTAGCGGTCATAAGGCAGTTCAGAGCCACTATTGGTATCCATGAGTATCTCTTATCTCTTCTACTTAGACAACTGTTCTCGCAGAGCACATTCACTACTTTATGCAGGGCTCCTCTGGCAACTACTCTTCTCTCTCTCTGCAAAGAACCTACTACTTCTACAAGCACTGGTTCTACCTCATTGTCAGCACCAACGTTCTGTGTCAAGATTTGTACTATTGTAATGATTCATTGCACAATCCCCTTATCAAAAAAAAATATTACACAAAAACCCAATGGCCTAGTATAGTAAACATAAGGAGAACAGATTCACATGTTTATCATACTACATGTGGCTTAGCAGTGTGTGCACGCTCCCCTTGGAGGGGAGCTGTGGTTCCTAAGTCTAAATGGCAGAGCTTCTTTCTCCTGATTGGCTTCACTCTCTACACAGTGTGTCGAAGGGTGGCCTGATGGTGTCTTACGTCTTACAGGCACAGACTGGAATAAGAAGAGAAGATGGCACAGGCATCTTCCTGACACTTTTTTTTATATATTTTTCTATTTAATCTAATTTCCTGATTGTAATTGTTTTTAACATAAAAAAGGAAACATTTGCAGCACCTCTGTGCCTCTGTTTACACTGCAGTTTGCACGTTGCATGTGGCTTACGTCCAGACAAAAAAAAAAACAGAAAGTGCAACAGCAACCCACAGGGGCAAGTTCTTACAGTATATACTCCCCCCGGTTTACACACGATAAGAACCTGCTCTGTAGATATTAAAAAATGAGGATCTTAGCAAACTATTTGATCAAACAGTGTACCATGTCACCACATTTTTATCTTGTGTACACCGGGGGGAGTATATATGGTAAGCGCTTGCACCTGTGGGTTGCTGTTGCATTTTCTGGGGGGGGTTTTGTCTGTAATTGTTTTTAATGATACACTTTACAGCAAGTCCTTTGGACATAGACACTATGAACATCCCCAGACTGTATTTTTTGTATGGGACAGGATTCTAATCATGCTCTGTGATCTGTGATCAGTAGAGTGGCCATTCTACGGGACTATACACATCACTTATCATTTTCAAGCATCCCCTCCACAGACAGAACAGAAGGTATTGGCTTAGGTTTAGGTTTAGTGGTCAGGAGGAAAAAAACAAGACTTCAGGATTTTGTTAAAATATAAGTAATAAAATGGAATTGTAGAAAAAAAATACCAAGAAAAACAAAATGTTTAACATAAAGACTTGACTTCAGAAAATAAGCTATACTAATAATTGTTTCAGTGTTACAAGCCTGTTTATTTTAGACAATCATAATGGCAACGGCCTGGGATAGTGTTGTGAGCATGCTCATAGAGGACAGACAAATCAGAGATCTCTCCAACACCCAATGACTTTTATGTGATCCTAACCTTCCTTGAGTTTTATTATTGAGGTGATAATATGATAACTGCCACCTGCTGCCTAAAGACAGTTTAAACTACAGAATGAGAGGGAGTACTCAAGAACTGTGGGAAAAACTACAATATTTCAGATTAGACAGTGATGCAGAAAATTTATATTTTTATTTAGTAAAACCAAAATGGCTAAATGTTTTTTTTATGTTTGGATAGGGACAGGAAGACACAAGGACAAATGAGCCCTGAAGCTGGCACCCGCACTGCTGTCCCTACCTACTTGCCTCAGATGCTCTAAATAGCAACGGACAACTGGACGGCATCTCACTAAGATGTAATACTGAACAAAACAAGACATTACACAACACAATAAAGGGAGAGTCAGAAGTCAAAGTCGAAACCAGCCAAGCAGCAAAGTACAAAATTGTGGCCAAAGGGGTAGTCAAGGGGTCAATAGCAGAAGTCAGGTAACCAGAAATCAAATACAGACAAAAGGCTAGGTCAAGTAACACTAGGATGAACTAGGCACTATCACAGGCAAGGAACTTGAGACACGTGATGGTACTAGGAGTACCAGCCCAGCCCAGATACCGACAGCCAGTGGTGTCGCTAGGCATGATCATTCGGGGCTCAAGACCCGAATGAATTCTGCCTAGCCCCAAAAGTTATTTGCTCCCGCCATTTGCCGAAATAACAGCAGCTGCGGCGGGCTCAGATTCCTGGCCTGACCCGCTACCCGCCTTCCTGTAGCGCTCAGACACTGCTTCAGTGCTGTCACCCGTCAGTGCTGTCACCCGTCACTTGTACATTAGATGTGTGAGCTGCGGACAGCCTCTCTTGTACCGCCAGATGTGCTCCAGGAAATAACCCGGCGGTTCGCGCTTCCTCACATCACAGCGACCTGGATGACTTGAAAGTTGGTGCAAGCAGACGAAAATTCGAACCCGGAGGGGGTTGTCTCAAGTGAGGTAGTGTGTGTGTACATGTGTTTGTCGGTGGGGGGGGGTTAAGATAGGGTCCAGGCGAAGTAATATGTGTGTTTGTTGAGGGAGTCAAGATGGGGCCCAGGTGGAGTAGTATGTGGGGGGGGAGATGGGGGTCAGGGGTCAGAAGGGGTAATAGTATGCGTGTGGATGGGGTCAGGTGGGGTAGTGTGTGTGTGGGGAGGTCAGGTCAATTGTAGCCAGGAGGAGAACTTTATTACTATGGTGGGCACAGCAGGGGACATTATTACTATATGGGGGCATAGCAGGTGCATTATTACAATATGGAGGACACAGAGGGGGCATTATTACTATATAGGGGCACAGCAGGAGACATTATTACTATATGGAGGGCACAGCAGAAGACATTATTACTATATGGAGGGCAGAGCAGGAGGCATCATTACTATATGGGGCACAGCAGGTGCATTATTACTAAATGGAAAACACAGCAGGGGGCATTATTACTATATGGGGCACAGCAAGTGCATTAATACTATATGGGGGCACAGCAGGAGGCATTATTACTAAATGGGGGCACAGCAGAGGGCATTATTACTATATGGGGGCCCAGTAGGGGATATTATTACTATATGGGGGCACAGCAGAGGGGGCATTATTACTATATGGGGGCACAGCAGAGGGGACATTATTACTATGTGTGGGCACAGCAGAGGGGACATTATTACTATATGTGGGCACAGCAGGGGAAATTATTACTACATGGAGGGCACAGCAGGAGGCATTATTACTATATGGGGCCACAGCAGTAGACATTATTATTATATGGGGCACAGCAGGGGACATTATTACTATATGGAGGGTACAGCCGGGGATATTATTACTATATGGGGGCACAGCAGGAATATTATTGCTATATGGAGGCACAGCAAGGGACATTATTACTATATGGAGGGTACAGCAAGAGACATTATTACTATATGGGGCCACAGCAGTAGACATTATTATTATACGGGGGTACAGGAGGGTACATTATTACTATATGGGAGCACAGCAGGGGACATTATTACTATATGTGGCACAGCAGGAGACATTATTACTATATGGGGCACAGTAGGAGACATTATTACTATATGGGGCACAGCAGGCACATTATTACTATATGGAGACACAGCAGGGACATTATTACTATATGGAGGGTACAGCAAGAGGCATTATTACTATATGGGGCCACAGCAGTAGACATTATTATTATACAGGGGTACAGGAGGGTACATTATTACTATATGGGAGCACAGCAGAGGACATTATTACTATATGGGGCACAGTAGGAGACATTATTACTATATGGGGCACAGCAGGCACATTATTACTATATGGAGGCACAGCAGGAGACAATATTACTATATGAGGGTGCACAGTAGGGGACATTTTACAATGTGGAGTAACACAGCAGGAGGCAATATTGCTATGGGGCACAACACTGGATGTTATTACTATATGGGGGCACAGCAGGGGATCCTTCATACAGGGGGCAACACACTTACCTACCTACTCACTAACGCCAAGCAGTGAAATTACTACTGTATACGAGCCTATAGGAGAAGGGAAGGGAAAAGGTAAGGAAGTTGAAGGAAAAGTGTGGAGCCTAAGATGTTTGTCTGGCAGGTTCTGAAGAGATGAATTGCAGCTGGAAGAAATCATCATGGTGGTCCAGGCCAGATGGAGGGGAAAAGGAAAAGAGAAAATCTCAGATCAAAGAAGATATCACCTGTGAGTCACTGAATGAGGTTTTTGCATTTTGTAGAATGTTATCTGGTAGGAGTTCCCCAAGGTAGAAAAGGTTGGGAAACACTGGCCTAGAGGATAGGAGCTTGGACAGACCTTCCAGAGGCTGTGTGTACAGGGGGAGCTGTGAAGGAGCTGCCTGGGCAGTGGTGTTTTCCTGGGCAGTTATTATAAGTGGCGGCAATAGAGCTGGGCTAATAGAGCGGTCATTTGGGTTACTAGCTTCTGCACTGGGCTCCTCCACTAACCGCTTATGATGGCACTCAGAGGACTCGTGCCCCAGTTTTTTTTAGGACCCCACCAATGCCCCTGCCGACAGCTAATTGGCAGTGTTAATTGTCAGTCAAAATAACTCTGATCACAAACACCTAGTGCTGATCAGCCAGGGGAGTGAAACACTGGACACTGCTACATCAAGGAATAACAGAGTAGAACCTAATAAGCAGTCTAGAGCTATGGACGCCATCGGCGCGCCCCTAGCAACTGGCCCGAGCGGTATGCTTTGGACATACGCATCTGCAATGCTAGGAGCTAAACGCGTAGCCCGAACCCTAACATTTTAGTGGTAAACATGATATACAGTACTGTAATTGCTCACATAAAGGGGCACCATAATAAAGGGAGACCATAAGATTATTATTGTGCTTCTAGCCTCATGTTAGGATTAAATTCCCTACAGCAGAATGATGCACATGAAGTTCATATATATATATATATACATATATATCAGTATATTTGACTTACAGTACACAGTGGGTGAGTAATAACATATTGCTTTCTACGAATGAACATGTCAATTCTTTTGACGGAAAGTGCATCCGCGGCGGAATTTTACGCGCAGATAATCCGCACAAATTCACTGTGTGAACAGTACAGCGAAAATCCCATTGAAATCAATGGGAAATCAATCTGCAGCTAATTTTTAGGCGGAATTTCGAGCAGAATGGGTGGAAAATTGACACGGATTACGCTCTAAATTCTGCCTGTTTTGTTCAGTGTGAACTGGCCCTAAAGGTTGCCAAACCACAGGCAAAATGAAACAGAGACAGGACGCAGTAACAGTACAAACTATTATTTCCTCTGAAACAAGAAATCCTAGGAAAAAGGGTAACTTGTAGGGGGCGGTCCCTGGGAGCTTCTCCCCATCCTGTTGAGGGACACATCTCTCCCTATTTATAGTGCTTAAAAAAGCACTATATTGTAATCCGTATTCTTCTTCCGTTTCTTCTTCTTCCAGCCATTCTTCTGCGATTAATACAGCCCGAACCGCTATGCGCACAGACTCCGTTCAATGTGCGTTTCGAATCCCTCGGCGGTGTAAGGTGTGCTATCTGTTTTCCATTTCGATCGGATTTGTTGTTTTTAAGAAATTTACGCTTTAACACCCCTAATTTCCCATAGAAAATAATGGCCCATTGGAAATAATGGCGACAGCAGCCAATAGGAACTCTAAGGTCTTGTCAGGCAATGTATCACAACATCCACACAGTCACATGTCCACTATTGGCCAATAGAAGATGTAGAAGATGGAAGATCCTTAACGATTTGGTCTCACTGACATGAGTAAGATTGTCATGGTAACCGAGCAATGATCTTTACCATTATAAGTAGCAGAGCTGAGCTGAGGCAGGCATGTAGCAGGGACGGTACCCAAGCCACTCTTAAAAGGGGCGGTACCCAAGCCGCTCTTAAAGGGGCAGTACCCAAGCCGCTCTTAAAGGGGCCTGTACCCCTTAGTGACCGCCGCACGCATATTCACGGCGGCCACTAATGGCCTTTATTCCGATGCGTACGCCTTTTAACGGCGGGCGCATCGGAAAAAATTACCGCCCAGCGGTGGCTGCAGGACAGGGGATCAGCGGTCAGTGTGACCGCTGACACCCTCCTATAACTGCCCGGAGAGGAGGATTCTCCGCTCCGGGCAGTTTAACCGATTAAATGCCGCTGTCAAACCATGACAGCGCATCTAACGGGTCCCGGTGGATCCCGGATGGCGCCGTGGGTCACTTACGTGATCGCGATGTCCCGCGGCGCCGTCCGGTCCTCAGATGTCTCAATGGTGAACCCGGGGTCCTAATGAAGGTCCCCGGGGTCACCATGGAGATGCCTCATGCTGACAGGGGTGGCTGTGGCTATTGCCTGTCAGCATGAGGCATGATACAATACATTGCAGTACATCAGGTACTGCAATGTATTGTATCAGTGATTTAAGTATTTTACAGTAATGTATTTTACAGCAATGTACACTAGTGTAAAAGTAAAAAAAAGTGTGCACCAAACACAACACAGCCCCCCCCCCCCAATAATAAAGATGCATTACATTCCCTATACCCAATAAAACATTACATAAAAGTGATAATCCAATTTTAGTCAAATGACCAAACCAATCCCCTTACGGTAAATCATATACAAAAACCAGAATAGCAAAAAGAAAAGCTAAATGGGGAAAACACCAATAAAACATAACTTTTAATAACGATCTTTAAAATAGATAACACCCCACACACATTCAATACCACAACCGTGGTTCTTACTAGAAATTTTTGCCACACATCAATATCATGGTACTCTTTGGACTCAATTCACACCGAAACAATTTACAAGTGGATAGGAGAAAAGAATGATACAATCTCACCCACTCCACGATCAGTCTCAGGGTTCCTTTTCCTGGAGTCCAATATGATATGATGCAGGGGTACACAGTCTTTCCGGGCAGTCAGGATAACTCACCCTAAAATGCCCCTAGTTTTGTGTATATGTTGTCTACCCCTGCTCGCACAGGGTCTGTCGGGGCACTCGCCCTAACAAGGGCGACCCCTGCCCCGAACTACCCCTTTGGGATACAATCCCTATATACACCCTATATCCACATCCCGACGTGGCCCGTTTCTATTGGTTTTACCAAATATCATCAGGGGACATATTGGAAACAACAAAGGGTAAATGTATGTATAAATTAAACTATGCAATACAAAGAGAGTACCTACTAGTCATAGATCACAGTGGCGATCATAAAGTGACTCATGCAGAAAAATCGTGCAAAGGTTAAAGTGCTGTAAATAGTACCTATGCCAGTGGGCAAAGAGTAGAATATTGCACTAACTTGTAGCTAAAGTGCTATGTGCTGTATCAAAACCAGTAAAATAATACTTAAATGATACTAAGCTACTGCACTTGCTATGATACAATTCTGCTGAGGCACAGTCTGGTGCAGTGGCTAACTACAGACTATCCTAGTGGTCCCTGGTATCGTCTAGTGTGGGGCTACTTTTATAATTACCTGTTCCTGAACGCCATGCTCCACACTTCCTGAACGCCGGCTGGAGTTCCGGTCGACAATGACGTCACATCCGGAAAGCCGCGCGCATCAAACTGGCGGCGTCAGGCGTTGCCTAGGGGACGCGTGACCTCATCAACTCCGCCCCTCGCAACAAATATACAATAAATAAATGGGCCGTTACCTGGTTCTTTATATATAGCCCCCCGCAAATTAAATTACTGACACAAGTAAACAGAGGCACTTAGAGGTTTGTGTGAGAAGTTGTTAAACTAAGAAAAAGTTGAAATTACGAGTAAACACGTGACCTAGGGCAAAAACATGAGACCAGTTCCCCGGTACATGACTACATTATATGGATCGATAGAATAAATTGAAATTAAGTGAAGACCTGATTATTTATAAGGACACCCATAATGAAGGTACAGAAAAGAAGAGACACTGCAACGACTGCCTATAAGATAAAAGTAAAATAATATTAATATAATAATCTGTACCTTCATTATGGGTGTCCTTATAAATAATCAGGTCTTCACTTAATTTCAATTTATTCTATCGATCCATATAATGTAGTCATGTACCGGGGAACTGGTCTCATGTTTTTGCCCTAGGTCACGTGTTTACTCGTAATTTCAACTTTTTCTTAGTTTAACAACTTCTCACACAAACCTCTAAGTGCCTCTGTTTACTTGTGTCAGTAATTTAATTTGCGGGGGGCTATATATAAAGAACCAGGTAACGGCCCGTTTATTTATTGTATATTTGTTGCGAGGGGCGGAGTTGATGAGGTCACGCGTCCCCTAGGCAACGCCTGACGCCGCCAGTTTGATGCGCGCGGCTTTCCGGATGTGACGTCATTGTCGACCGGAACTCCAGCCGGCGTCCAGGAAGTGTGGAGCATGGCGTTCAGGAACAGGTAATTATAAAAGTAGCCCCACACTAGACGATACCAGGGACCACTAGGATAGTCTGTAGTTAGCCACTGCACCAGACTGTGCCTCAGCAGAATTGTATCATAGCAAGTGCAGTAGCTTAGTATCATTTAAGTATTATTTTACTGGTTTTGATACAGCACATAGCACTTTAGCTACAAGTTAGTGCAATATTCTACTCTTTGCCCACTGGCATAGGTACTATTTACAGCACTTTAACCTTTGCACGATTTTTCTGCATGAGTCACTTTATGATCGCCACTGTGATCTATGACTAGTAGGTACTCTCTTTGTATTGCATAGTTTAATTTATACATACATTTACCCTTTGTTGTTTCCAATATGTCCCCTGATGATATTTGGTAAAACCAATAGAAACGGGCCACGTCGGGATGTGGATATAGGGTGTATATAGGGATTGTATCCCAAAGGGGTAGTTCGGGGCAGGGGTCGCCCTTGTTAGGGCGAGTGCCCCAACAGACCCTGTGCGAGCAGGGGTAGACAACATATACACACAACTAGGGGCATTTTAGGGTGAGTTATCCTGACTGCCCGGAAAGACTGTGTACCCCTGCATCATATCATATTGGACTCCAGGAAAAGGAACTCTGAGACTGATCGTGGAGTGGGTGAGATTGTATCATTCTTTTCTCCTATCCACTTGTAAATTGTTTCGGTGTGAATTGAGTCCAAAGAGTACCATGATATTGATGCGTGGCAAAAATTTCTAGTAAGGACCACGGTTGTGGTATTGAATGTGTGTGGGGTGTTATCTATTTTAAAGATCGTTATTAAAAGTTATGTTTTATTGGTGTTTTCCCCATTTAGCTTTTCTTTTTGCTATTCTGGTTTTTATTACATAAAAGTGATCAAAAACACAAATCCTATACATAACGACCCAATCTATAAAACTATATCAATAATTACACCGCACGACACACGCTGTAAAAAAAAAAAAAAACAGTACCAGAATAGCAGTATTTTATCAATCTGCTTTAGAAAATATGTTATAAAAAAGATCAAAAAGTCATATACATATAAAACTTGGTATCAATAGAAACAACAGATCTTCCCGCAAAAAATAAGCCCAAAACCAGCTCTGTTGCGCAAAAGATAAGAACACTATGGATCTTACAATGTGGCGACAGTTTTTGTGGGTTTTTGCTAGGAAGATAGTTTCTTTTGCTCCAAAGCGGTAATAGTTTAAAAAAAAACTACAAAAATGTGGTATTGCCATAACCGTAGCGACCCAGACAATACATGTTTTATGTTATTAGTGACCGCCGATACGGATTTTTACAGCGATCACTAATGGGCTCTATTCTGCTGCCATCAGCTCTTTAGTGCAGCAGCGCCGGTAATGCCCGCAGCCCCCTCCTCTCAGCTATTGGAGGTAGCTGAGGGGTTGGGGTAGAATGTGGGGTCAGTCCCGGCCAGTCCCCTCACCGGCGATCGCCGTTATTACCAGTATAACGGCGGCCACCGGTAACGGGCATTGCCAGCGCAGCTGAACGCTTTCATCTCTTCTCACAGTGAATCCACAGTAAGAGGAGATGAAAACATGTCCCCCCCGTCCCCAGAATTAACCCTAGTGACCTGGTCACTGACCCTCCTCTCACTGGGCGGCCATCACTGTGAACAGACTCCCCAGATTACCTGTAACCACCCCAGATTACCTGTAACCACCCCACATTACCTGTAACCACCCCAGATTGCCCGTCACCTCCCCAGATTGCCTGTAACCACCCAGATTGCCCGTAACCCCCCAAGATTGCCCGTAATCCCCCCCCCCAGACAGCCCGTAACCATCGCAGACAGCCCGTAACCACCAAAGATTGCCCGTAACCATCGCAGACAGCCCGTCGCCACCCCAGATTGCCGGTCACCACCCCAGATCACCAGTGAACACCACCAGATTGCCCGTCACCACCCCAGAAAGCCAGTAAACACTCCCAGATAGCCAGTAAACACTCCCAGATAGCCAGTAAACACCCCCAGATTGCACATAACCACCCCAGATAGCCAGTAAACACCCCCAGATTGCCTGTACCCCCCCATATAGCCAGTAAACACCCCCATATTGCCCGTAACCACCCCAGATTGCCCATAACCTACCCAGATTGGCACAGACTGCTCGTAACCACCCCAGATTGCTCATAACCACACCAGATTCCCTTTCGCAACCTCAGATAGCCAGTAAACACCCCGAGATTGTCCATTACCACCCCAGATAGCCAATAAACACCCACATATTGCCTGTAACTAAAATGACACTTCTTCCCTTCTGAGCCCTGCTGTGTGCCCATACAGTGGTTTATGCCCACGTATGGGGTACCGTTCTACTCAGGAGAACCTGCGTTAGATATATTGGGGTGAGTTTTCTCCCCTGTTCCTCGTGAAATTGAGAAATTTTAAACTAAACATACATGTTATTGAAAAAATAAATTTTTTTCATTTTTACGGTTTTGTTTTGAATACTTTCCTCCAATACCTGTGGGGTCAAAATGGTCACCACACCCCAAGATGAATTTTTTGAGGGGTGTACTTTCCAAAATGGGGTTAGTTTTTGGGGGGGTTCTATTCTGCTGACACTATAGGGGCTCTGCAAACGCACCTGGCGCTCAGAAACTTCTTCAGCAAAATCATGCACTGAAAATGCTAATTGGCGCTCCCTTCTTTCTGAGGCCTGCTTTGTGCCCATACAGTGATTTATGCCCACGTATGGGATATCGTTCTACTCAGGAGAACCTGCGTTACATATATAGGGGTGAGTTTTTTCCCCTGTTCCTCGTGAAATTGAGAAATTTCAAACTAAACAAACATGTAATTGGAAAAACAAAATTTTTTCATTTTTACGGTTTAGTTTCCTCCAATACCTGTGGGGTGAAAATGGTCACCACACCCCAAGATGAATTCTTTGAGGGGTGTACTTTCCTAAATGGGTTGACTTTTTTGGGGGGGTTATGCTGCTGACACTACAGGGGCTCTGCAAACGCACCTGGCGCTCAGAAACTGCTTCAGAAAAATCATGCACTGAAAATGCTAACTGGCGCTCCCTTCCTTCTGAGGCCTGCTGTGTGCCCATACAGTGGTTTATGCCCACATATGGGGTACTGTTCTACTCAGGAGAACCTGCGTTACATATATTGGGGTGAGTTTTTTCCTCTGTTCCTCGTGAAATTGAGAAATTTCAAACTAAAGGAACATATTATTGGGAAAATTCTATTTTTTTTTCATTTTTACTGTCTTCTTTTGAATACTTTCCTCCAATACCTGTGGGGTCAAAATGGTCACCACACCCCAAGATAAATTATTTGAGGGGTGTACTTTCCTAAATGGGGTGACTTTTGGGGGGGGGGTTATTCTGCAGACACTACAGGGGCTCTGCAAACGAACCTGGCGCTCAGAAACTTCTTCAGCAAAATCTGCACTGAAAATGCTAATTGGCACTCCTTCCATTCTGAGCCCCGTTGTGTGCCCATACAGTGGTTTATGCCCACGTATGGGGTACCGTTCTACTCAGGAGAACCTGGGTTACATATATTGGGGTGAGTTTTCTCCCCTGTTCCTCGTGAAATTGAGAAATTTTAAACTAAACAAACATGTTATTGGAAAAATAAAATTTTTTCATTTTTACGGTTTTGTTTTGAATACTTTCCTCCAATACCTGTGGGGTCAAAATGGTCACCACACCCCAAGATGAATTCTTTGAGGGGTGCACTTTCCAAAATGGGGTGAGTTTTGGGGGGGGGGGTTCTATTCTGCTGACACTATAGGGGCTCTGCAAACGCACCTGGCGCTCAGAAACTTCTTCAGCAAAATCTGAACTGGAAATGCTAATTGGCGCTCCCTTCTTTCTGAGGCCTGCTTTGTGCCCATACAGTGGTTTATGCCCACGTATGGGGTACCATTGTACTCAGGAGAACCTGCGTTACATATATAGGGGTGGGTTTTCTCCCCTGTTCCTCGTGAAATTGAGAAATTTCAAACTAAACAAACATATTATTAGAAAAATTCTATTTTTTCATTTTTACCGTCTTCTTTTGAATACTTTCCTCTAATACCTATGGGGTCAAAATGCTCACTGCACCCCAAGATGTATTCTTTGAGGGGTGTACTTTCCAAAATGGGGTGACTTTTGCGGAAGTTCTATTCTGCTGACACTACAGGGGCTCTGCAAACGCACCTGGCGCTCAGAAAAATCTTCAGCAAAATCTGAACTGGAAATGCTAATTGTCGCTCCTTCCCTTCTGAGCCCGGCTGTGTGCCCATACAGTGGTTTACGCCCACATATGGGGTATGGGGACATATTCATAATGTGACTTACTAACAAATTTTTTGTCATGTGACTTTCTTTTTTTAGAAGCAAAGAATTTCAAAGTTCGTAAAGTGCAAAATTTTCAAATTTTTCATGATATTTTGATGTTTTTCACAAAAAAAACACAAGACAGTGACCAAATTTTGCCACTAACATAAAGTACCATATGTTAGGAAAAAACAATCTCACAATCGCTAGCATACGCTAAAGCATCAGTGAGCTATAAGCGCAAAAAGTGAGACAGGTCAGATTTTGAAAAATGAGCCTGGTCATTAAGGCCCAAATAGGCTTGGTCCCTAAGGGGTTAAAGGGACGGTACCCAAGCTGCTCTTAAAGAGACAGTAGCCAAGTCGCTGTGTATGGGGAATTTCATAAGTCGCTCTTAAAGGGACAGTACCAAAGTCGCTCTTAAGTGACGATACCCTAGCCGCTCTAAAAAGGGATGGTACCCAAGCCGCTTTTAAAGGAACGGTAACCAAGCTGCTCTTAAAGGGACAGTACCCTAGCCGCTCTTAAAGGGACGGTACCCAAGTCGCTCTTAAAGGGACGATACCTAAGTCGCTCCTAAAGGGACGGTACCCAAGTCGCTGTTAAAGGGACGGTACCCAAGTCACTCTTAAAGGGGCATTACATAAGTCGCTCCTAAAGGGACGGTACCCAAGCCACTCTTAAAGGGACGGTACCTAAGGCGCTCAAACGGATGATACCCTAGCTGCTCTTAAAGGGACCGTACCCTAACCGCTCTTAAAGAGACGGTACCCAAGCCGCTCTTAAAGGGACGGTAACCAAGCCGCACTTAAAAGGGATGGTACCCAAGCCGCTCTTAAAGGGATGGTACCCAAGTCGCTCTTAAAGGGGCATTACATAAGTCGCTCTTAAAGGGATGGTACCCAACTCGCTCTTAAAGGGAGGGTACCCAACCCGCTCTTAAAGGGGTATTACATAAGTCGCTCTTAAAGGGACGGTACCCAAGTCGCTCTTAAAGGGACGGTACCCAAGTCGCTGTTTAAGGGGCATTACATAAGTCGCTCTTAAAGGGACGGTACTCAACCCGCTCCTAAAGGGACCGTACCCAACCCGCTCTTAATGGGACGGTACCCAAGTAGCTCTTAAATTGAGTGTACCCAAGACACTCCTAAAGGGATGGTACCCAAGTCGCTCTTAAAGGGATTGCACCCAAGTCGCTTATAAAGTGGCATTACATAAGTCGCTCTTAAAGGGATGGTACCCAACTCGCTCTTAAAGGGAGGGTACCCAACCCGCTCTTAAAGGGACAGTACCCAAGTCGCTCTTAAAGGGAGGGTACCCAACTTGCTCTTAAAGGGGCATTAGATAAGTCGCTCTTAAAGGAACTGTACCCAAGGCACTCTTAAAGGGGTGGTACCCAAGTCGCTCTTAAAGGGGCAGTACCCAAGTCGCTCTTAAAGGGGGCGGTACCCAAGTCGCTTTTAAAGGGGCCGGTACCCAAGCCACTCTTAAAGGGACAGCACCCAAGTCGCTGTTTAAGGGGCATTACATAAGTCGCTCTTAAAGGGACGGTACTCAACCCGCTCTTAAAGGGACGGTACCCAAGTAGCTCTTAAAGTGAGTGTACCCAAGACACTCCTAAAGGGATGGTACCCAAGTCGCTCTTAAAGGGATCGCATCCAAGTCGCTCTTAAAGTGGCATTACATAAGTCGCTCTTAAAGGGATGATACCCAACTCGCTCTTAATGGGAGGGTACCCAAACCGCTCTTAAAGGGGTATTACATAAGTCGCTCTTAAAGGGACGGTACCCAAGTCACTCTTAAAGGGAGGGTACCTAACTTGCTCTTAAAGGGGCATTAAGTCGCTCTTAAAGGAACTGTACCCAAGGCACTCTTAAAGGGGTGGTACCCAAGTCGCTCTTAAAGGGGCAGTACCCAAGTCGCTCTTAAAGGGGGCGGTACCCAAGTCGCTTTTAAAGGGGGCGGTACCCAAGTCACTCTTAAAGGGACGGCACCCAAGTCGCTGTTTAAGGGGCATTACATAAGTCGCTCTTAAAGGGACGGTACTCAACCTGCTCTTAAAGGGACAGTACCCAACCCGCTCTTAAAGGGACGGTACCTAAGTAGCTCTTAAAGTGAGTGTACCCAAGACACTCCTAAAGGGACGGTACCAAAGTCGCTCTTAAAGGGACGGTACCCAAGTCGCCCTTAAAGGGTCAGTACTTAAGTCTTTTTTAAAGGGACAGTACTTAAGCTGTGTTAAAGGAACAGTATATAGGTTACTCAAAGAGTTGTCACCAAAGTCGCTCCTTTAGGGACTTTACCAAAGTTGCTCTAAAAGGGACTTACCAAAGTCGCTCTTAAAGGAAGGGTATCAAGGGTTAAAGTTTCTCTTAAAGGGAAGTCACTGTAAAGGGGCGCTCTTTTGAAGCACTATGGGGAAGATTTATCAAACTGGTGTAAAGTAGAATTGTCTTAGTTGCCCCTAGCAACCAGATTCCACCTTTCATTCCTCACAGACTCTTTGAAAAATGAAAGGTGGAATCTGATTGGTTGATAGGTGCAACTGAGCCTGTTTTACTTTTCACCAGTTTGATAAATCTCCCCCTATGTATTTTCCTGGAAATGCAAATCTAGTTATGAATGTCACTCAAGGCCAGTGGAGCGGTTAGCAGCCGACAGAGATTGCCCCAATTATTAGGTATTCCCAGCAGCGTTTTAACCCATGAATTGCCTAAACATTTTAAAGTGGATTATAGCAGGTTCCCTTTAAAACTAGACAGTAAGAATATGTGCAAATTTGTGATGGTGTTGCAAGTTTTGTGATGATAGATTTACTGCACCTTATAGACATGCTAGACATTTTGTTGGCTCGTTTTAGACCAGTATTGTCACTGTAGAATGCTATTAATATAATTGGCACATTTCAGAATTCCTCCTAGCCATGCTCTTACTTATTTATACTCTTAGAAACTAAAAGTGTCTAAAATGTATAATAAATGTTACCAGTTTCCCACAATGTGTACCAGTTTCTTTTTATCAGAACTCTGGTGCAGTTTGCGTAGTAGATAGGCTACTATGTATAGAATTGTATAGAAGTCTGTTTCCCAACTGTGCAAGCTTCTTATACTAATCATATATTTTATTCCTTGATTGTAACAATTGAGTTGGGAACAAATAGTTTCCTAACATTTATAGCTGTACCATTGCATTGAGACTAGGCCTTTATGTACTTTTGCATATTGCATTTGTCTTTTAAAGTGACTGGCCAAGATACTGAATCAGTTAAACTGTAGGGCAGAGGAATATGACAGCATTACTGAAACATCAAAGCACCCTTACATTAGTATGTCAAAGTAGGACATAATTTGGGCATTCTACAAATGTCACCAAGCCACATTCTCTTATCATGCACATCGGGGGAGACATAAAAAAGTATCCTAATAAGCAAGGGCTCCCTACAGAGAGGGGAGTGTGACACATTGAGTGCTAACTGTTTCTGATAATCTGTTCCTTTTTTGGCTATTACAAAGTTAGCAGTACACAAGGCTACATTCACTCAGCAATTATAACAGCATATGGAAATTTCAGGCCAGCTGCGCTTTCAGATACTTTTGCGCACTTTACTTATCTTTCCTTCCCTAGTAGGCAATAACTATGAACTATGATATTTTTATTTGTGCATTAGAAATAGTGGGCAGGATTTTTTTTTTAAAGAGATAGCATGGGGGAGAATGGGTAGAAAGAAAGGAAATATACTCTTGTGGTTAGAATCTCACTGTTATTTTGTGTTCCATAGATTTCTAAGAGTAGTGACCTAAAAGGTTTAGAAAGTTCATCTCTCTGGAGATTTAGTGGGTTTTTCATAGTGAATGATATGTTTGAGGAAAGCGGGTGACCATAAATAAGTGATTAAAAAGGCCTTTCTCTGATATGATACATTGCAAAGTTTCTTATACTCTCTTAGGCTGGGTTCACACACAGTATATTTGAGGCTGTATTCGGTCCTCATGTCAGGTCCTCATAGTAACCAAAACCAGGAGTGGATTGAAAACACAGAAAGGCTCTGTTCACATAATGCGGTTCAGGGAAGAAAAAAAGAGCGCTGCACCTCGCACCTATGGCTGATACTAGGGCCCCTAGTATCCCTAGGGACCCGTGTGGACCAGAGGACCTGCGCGGTGGTACACGGGGCAATATGGCTTGATCAATTCATATACAGACACTCTGGTGTTAATTTTTAATATAGGCCTAGCAGCATTAGTATCAGCCATAGATGGGATGTGCAGCGGTTCCTTTCTCTCCAGTTCGTGTTTCTGTTCACATAATGTTGTAATTGAGTGGATGGCCGTCATTTAATGGCAATATTTGCTGTAATCTTAAAACAACGGCCGTTGTTTTGAAATAATGGCAGTTATTTACCGTTATATGGTGGCCATCCACTCAATTTCACCATTGTGTGAACATAGCCTTTCTGGGTTTTCAATCCACTCCTGGTTTTGGTTGCTATGAGGACCTGACATGAGGACCAAATACTGCCTGAAATATACTGTGTGTGAACCCAGCCTTAGGCTATGTTCACACTGCGTATGAATCCTCAGTGAGCAAGAGTGCGCATGCGCTCAAAACGCGTCTGTCTCTGTGGGGTCCCTGCACTATGGTGATTCACATGTTTTTACCTGCATTTGGAAAATAAAGGCATCTTTCTTTGCTACGTGCTGGATCATTGTTTTCCTTGGACGTATGAATCAGTACGCAGGTCTTACGCTGCCGTACATGTGCGGCTGAAACTATGGGCGTGGGAAAAATCGACATGTGGCCGGATGCGTACGCACCGCGAACATACGCCCGCAGTACAGTTATGCTTTCCTAGCTTGTTTCGAAGCGATCTGAGGCAGGTCATTTACTTGGAAATCTTCGCCCAGCCCCGTAAACCACACAGAACCTTTTGGATCGAAAAATCAAGCTCAATTTGGCTGAAATAAGTACTTTGTATGGGACCGCATGGAAATCCACGGCCGTGAGTTTCAACATTTCCGTCCTCAAACAATGGTCTTGTTCATTTTTCACGACGCCGTATACGATCCAGCCGTAAGCTCATACATAGTGTGCACTGTGCGGGTGTATATCGTATACTTTCAAGCAAACGCATCAACCTCAAAACTACGAGCGTATATTCGCGGTTCGCACTACGGATGGATTCATACGCAGTGTGAACATAGCCTTATACTATAATCTACTATTCACCGTGACCTTAAAGGGACAGCGTTGCACCATTTTGTATTTTCCAGACTGCCCCTTTATTTTTTGACCACAAGATGCCGCTGCTGAGTTTTCTCTATATTATTTACATTGAGTTTACATTGGCACATTGAGTCAATTGGAAAATGTTATGTCTGCATTGTATTATCTTACGTTGCCAGGAGTTGATTGCCAGCCACATCCCACATTCACAGCCTATCAGGGATACCTTCTAGAAGGTTCTCGCCAATGGGATGTCAAGCTACCTAAGTTCTTCCTGATCAATAGGGGATAAGCTCAGTCTTAGCCCTTAAGTAGGGAGTAGTGTACATTTCTGGGTCAAACTTAGTCAGTCTGTTAGTGTGTTCCTGATAAGACTGCTTTTGAGTGAGAGATTTTCCACAGGGATTGGCCGTTGTGGCAAAGTGCCCACACCTGCCAAAGACTAATTTCTTCAGATGCTATCAGCAAGTAACTATGGCCTGCTAAACCCTAAGAGGGGCAACTACCAGTAAAGGGAGTGCACCTGTCTATGCCTGAGGTGACTGCAGGGGCGGATTAACTTTACCATAGGCCCCGGGCTGTTCACCAATCTTGGCCCCCCCCCCCCCCACCAAACTGTTACTATAGCAGCACTAGCGTTGATACTCATACAGGTTAGATAATGTCATATTCACCATATACTCACCAAAAATTATTACCAGGTAGCACTGTGCTCATGTTTCATCTTCTAAATTACTTCTATTTTGAATTTGGAGCCTAAATATCTTAATAGAGACACTATTGTCCCTGCTCCCTGCTGTTTGTACCTGTGAATTTGGATCTCCAGCTTGAACCCTAGTATATTGCTATTCTTTAGCCTAAGGCCCCGTTCACACTGAGCAAGAACATCGGAATTCCGTGGCGGAGCGCTCCTCTGCGGAATCCCGCCTTTGCTCAGTGTCTCACTGTTAGTGAAGGAGAGGGCGTGCGTTCCTCCGCAGACACCGCTCTCCGCTTAAAGAAATGACATGTCACTCCTTCGAGCAAAGAGCAGCGGACGCGCGTGCACCCTCTCCTTCACTCAAAGCAGCACACTGAGCACGGTGGGATTCTGCGCAAGAGAGCTCCGCCGCAGAATACCAATGTTCTTGCTCAGCGTGAATGGGGCCAAAGGCTGGAGACAGGTGTCATCAAGGGGTTAAAGTATAAAATAATGTACTATCCTCTCCCTCCCAATTCAATTGCCCCCATTATTCCAGACCTCTGTCACCCTGTATCCTCCAGCCCCATCCTAGACTGGTCACCCTGTATCCCCCTACCCACTCCAGACTGGTTACCCTGTAACCTCCTGCCCTCAACCAGACTGCTTACCCTGTATCCCTCTCTTCACCGCCCAAAACAGACCTATTATAATCCGCTACTGGGTGACTGTTCTTCTATTCAAGTATGCTCAGGAAGTCCAACAAAGTAACCCATTTGCCTCTACAACAAGTTGAACACTAAGGCTGTCTCAAAGACTTTTGCAACAAAAGTATCTATATCTCAAGTATAACCTACATTACAGTGTACACCAATACCTAAACAATGGCAATCAATCTCCTCTGAAAACTGCATTGTGTGAACATGTTTCAAAGTATTAAAGGGGTAGTGCGGCGGTAAACATTTATTCACAAAATAACACACATTACAAAGTCGTCAGCATATAGAAAAATGCAAGGGCACTCACCAATCCGTACTTTATTGTTCCATCTTGTTAAAACATGGGTTAGCAGCCAGCGAGGACGATTACAGAAATTACAAACATTACTAAGAACATATGTAGAAAAAGGCATACTGTCACAAAAACAAACAGAGAAATTGATCCCAAAATTCCCTAAAGATCCATGTTGGTACCACGTCCCCAAAATCCACAAAACACTCAATTCACCCCCAGGACGCCATATAGTGTCTGCCATAGGATCACTTACCGAACCACTCTCGAAATATCTAGAGTGGCTCCTGAAACCTTTGTTAAACAGCATACCCTCACTTGTTAGAGATACAAATGATTTTTTTTTAAATAATTTCAGAAGAAGAATGGCAAGAAGGGGCTATGTTGGGGACTATTGATGTAGAAAGTTTATACACAAGAATACCGCACAAAGAGGGAGTGGAAGCCATAAGAACCCTATTGCAACAAACAGATAAAAGCAAACATTTTGTAGATTTTGTGTGTGATGCACTACAATTTATCTTACAGAATAACAACTTCCAGTTTAATGGACAGTGGTATGTGCAATGCGAGGGTACAGCGATGGGTACGCCCATCGCTTGTACCCTCGCAAATCTATACCTAGCATTGTTGGAAAAGCAAATGATCTTTACAACTAAAAACCCATTTATTTCACATTTTTACGTTGTTATCGTCGCTTTGTAGACGATGTGTTTATTATTTGGATAGGGACCCCAGAAGAATTTAAGGACTTTGTAAAGTATCTGAATGCTAATGATTTAAACATGACCTTTACCTAATTTAAAAAAAGATAAAATAGAATTTTTGGACGTTTTAGTAGAAATTAAAAATAATCACATAACAACAACCAGTTATAGGAAACCTACTGCATCCAATGTTTATTTACACCACAACAGTTATCACCCAATACATGTGAAAAAAGCAGTCCCATATGGACAATACTTACGTTTAAGACGAATCAACAGTGAAGACGCATCATATCTCAGCCAGGCAGATGAATTAACGACTAGACTAGTGGAAAGAGGGTATCAGAAAGAACATCTAGAAAAAACGAAAAACAGAGCCTTTAAAATAGATAGGAGAAAATTACTGTATCACAACAAGAAATCGCACATTAGGGACAGAACACAGACACGGTTTGCCTTCTCGTTCAAGTAAAATCCAATAGCAGATAAGATAAAGAAAGCCATCCAGGACAACTGGTATCTCATACAGCAGGATCCTTTTTATTCCAAGATCTATACAGATCGACCACTAGTGTCATTTAAAAGAGTGAAAAATATAAAGGATCATTTGGTCAGGAGTAACTTTACAGAAGATTATAACTTTAGAAACAAACATAAAGCAAACTGGTTGACAAATAGTAATCCATTAAAAGGCAATTACAGATGCGGTAATTGCAACTGGTGCACTTCCTTCCTCAACAACAAAAAAGAGATCACCCCAGGAGGCTATACACACAAGGTTCATGACTTCATCTGCTGCAAAACCAAACAGGTTATATATGCCATAACGTGCCCGTGCGGGCTTTTCTATATTGGGAAAACTGCACGCGCACTAAACAGGAGATTTTATGAACATGTACGCTCCATACGCACTGGACAAGGAGCCATACACTTAATACAGCACGTAAATGAAGCACATAAAGGTGATGTTACAGTGTTAAAGTTCTTAGGTCTAGAACGCGTAACAGGGAAAAACGCACAAGATGTGAATAAAGTCTTATTAAGGAAAGAAGCGCGCCTGATAATGAAAACAGGCACTCAAGGTAATATTGGTCTAAATAACCGAATAGATCTGAGCATGTTTCTCTAAAACTCACGTTTACGTAGTGGAAACTATTATGTTTTAACAAATGTTTTGTTTTTGACCCACTGTAACACCCAATTCCTACACGTCACACAAGTAGGTGTATATACCTGTGACGTAGAGGAAGGGGCGGGATCTGACGGAGCGTGTAAACGCGAAACAGCTTTCATGCTGAAGGTGTTTGGCGTCCTCGCTGGCTGCTAACCCATGTTTTAACAAGATGGAACAATAAAGTACAAGTACGGATCGGTGAGTGCCCTTTAGAGACTGTATACCTTCATCTCCAGCAAGAGAGCACCACACATAACCGTACATGGGAATACCCCACCCATCCAGCATTTAGTCCTAACTACATGGCAGTAGTGCCGGTGTTTGCACCTTTCTATAAGACACATTACAAAGTTATACAACTTTGTAATGTGTGTTTTGTATGTGAATGGCCCCCTTCCCCGTGTTCCCCCCCACCCACGCTAGACCCGGTAGAGTTGATGCATTATACTTACCGCATTTGTGTCGACCCCCATCCGCCATCTTGTGACAATGACGTCGTCTTCGGGAGGCCGGCTGAACCGCTCCCTCCGTCCCTCATGCCGGCCCCCCTATGCCGCGTCATCAGCTGCTCAGCCGCGATTGGCTGAGCATAACTGTGGGACGGATGGAGCGGTTCGGCCGGCCTCCCGAAGACGACGTCATTGTCACAAGATGGCGGACGGGGGTTGACACGAATGCGGTAAGTATAATGCACCAACACTTCCGGGTCTAGCGTGGGTGGGGGGAAACACGAGGAAGGTGGCCATTGACATACATAACACACATTACAAAGTTGTATAACTTTGTAATGTGTGTTATTTTGTGAATAAATGTTTACCGCCGCACTACCCCTTTAAGTGTACCTGTGCGTATGTGCCTTAAAGAGATATTCAGGTAAATTATTCAAGTAGTTAAAGTTGTCCTGTACTCTGAGGTTCCTCTGCATTGCACCATCACCACACTACAGGGACTCAGGGACTAAAAATTTAACAGGAATGTGCAGGGAGGGAATTTATAAATCTGGCACCCCTGGAGTTACCCCATCTTGTTCTGTACAAGACTGTATGATTATTGAATTTGTGCCCAAGAACTGCTCAGTAAATTTGTTCCACTGAATCCTAGTGTCTCTGCCTGTCAGTGCGATTTGCAGGGATGATTGACAGGCAGAGAGACCGGTTAGTGGCCTCTCTGCCTGTCAATCATCCTCGCAGGGCATGCTGACAGACAGAGAGCCGCAACTAGTCAGGGACGGCTCTCTGCCCAGATGACTATTTGCTGTCCTTTTCTCTGCCTCGTGCGCTGAAATTAAAAATATTTTTCCGCGATATAAAGATAACCGGTAGAGATGAGCGGAAATTTCGGACTTTCAGTCCGAAAGCCGCTCACTCCAGTGCGATGCCTGCGGTCCAAGATCCTGCCCACAGATTCCCTGGAGCGCATCTAGGCTCCCGGGATCGCAGGCATCCCAGGTATTGTAATCGAGCGAAGATGCCATCGGACCAAAAGTCTGACGGTTCGCTCATCTCTAATAACCGTTAGACGCAGCTGGTATGGTAGGGGAGCTACAAAGTAGATCTATAGGGTCCATTGGGTTAGAGTAATCACGGATGGCCAGAGTGTTGTAGTGACCCTCCCGGACTATCGGATCTGCCACTCACAGAAAGGGGAAGTGTCCCAAGGTTGCGGTGTGTGTAGTGTTGGTGGATAGTGAGAAATCACAGAGTCTCTTTAACATGAGGAAGACTGGTTTACTTGAAGTTGCAAATGTGCAGCAGGTCATACAGATTAAACAGTATGAGGTTTCTCTTGATTAAGCACTTGAGAACACACTTGACAATAGTTCCAGATAAATTAAATTAAATTAAAATACAGCAACCTGATCTGTATTTACAATACAGCAACCTGATCTGTAGTAAAAGTGCAATGTAGGATACAGTCGTGTCGACTGGGTAGTGTGCTGAGTGATACAAAGAAGCAGAGTAGTAGAGAGGAGGATGACGTGAGAGTCCCAACCCATGTAGTAATGTGCTCTGCCAGGATGTTGAAGGATGAGGTAGAATACTTAGAAGAGAACACCTGTGCCTGTGTATTGACCTTTGCTTAGTCTTCACACCACCTTATGCCCAGTAGACTCGGCTGAACCTTCCTAAAAGGGTAACACAGGCCCCAGACCTTGTTACCTAGGATGAGCGGAATGCTGAGGGTTCCCTGCTGACACCCGCGCTGCAAGATTCCAAGGCTTTTCGCAACTTTGCTCTATCTGGATCAGTTCCTAGCTTCTGTGGCTTTTGTCAATACTGTCCTGCACTGTTACTTTCCTTGTCCTCAGCAGGGGTTGAGGTTGTCTCTGGCTTGTCCTCTCTTAGGGCTCGTTCCCACTGAGGAAAGGTAGCGGAATTCCGCAACGGAATTGTCCGCCGCGGAATGCCGTTAGCCTCCCGCTCATAATGGGAGTCTATGGGAGGCGCGCGCTCCTGCCCTGTCCGCGCTGAAGAATGAACATGTTCATTCTTCAGCGCGGACAGGACAGGAGCACGCACCTCCCATAGACTCCCATTATGAGCGGGAGGCTAACGGCATTCCGCGGCGGACAATTCCGTTGCGGAATTCCGCTACCTTTCCTCAGTGGGAACGAGCCCTTAGAAGGGTTTAACAGTGCATAGTGCTGTGTAGCATTACTTGTAAGAAAGTTGTTAGAGGTGAACTGTCTTGCGTCCTTTCCATACAGGGTTCTAGCTAAGACTGACCTACTCTTCCTGTTTCCCACATGACTTACTTCCTTAGCGTAACTAACGTGCGCTGTGAGTGGGTAAAGAGTGCAACAGAAGAAATAGGGTGAGAGTTGATAGGAGAGAATAAAAACAGGTTCCTACTGCTCTGCAGATTCAGGAGACAAATAAAGAAACAATAACCCTTTACATCCTTAGGCTGGGTTCACACTATGTATATTTGAGGCTGTATTTGTGAGGCTGTATAGCAACCAAAACCAGGAGTGGATTGAAAACACAGAAAGGCTCTGTTCACATAATGTTGTAATTGAGTGGATGGCCGCCATTTAATGGCAAATATTTGCTGTTATTTTAAAACAACGGCTGTGGTATTGAAATAATGGCCGTTATTTACTGTTATATGGCGGCCATCCACTCAATTTCAACATTGTGTGAACAGATCCTTTCTGTGTTTTCAATCCACTCCTGGTTTTGGTTGCTATGAGGACCTGACATGAGGACCAAATACAGCCTCAAATATACATAGTGTGAACCCAGCCCCCGGCTGGGTTCACACTACGTATATTTCAGTCAGTATTGTGGTCCTCATATTGCAACCAAAACCAGGAGTGAATTAAAAACACAGAAAGGATCTGTTCACACAATGGTGAAATTGAGTGGATGGCCGCCATTTAATGGCAAATATTTACTGTTATTTTAAAACAACGGCTGTTATATTGAAATAATGGCAGTTATTTACTGTTATATGGCTGCCATCCACTCAATTTCAACATTGTGTGAACAGAGCCTTTCTGTGTTTTTAAACCACTCCTGGTTTTGGTTGCAATATGAGGACCACAATACTGACTGAACTATACGTAGTGTGAACCCAGCCTAAAGCTGTGCAGCTTCCAAATATACATATACAATACAGCGACATCTAGTGGCGAACTTTAGTACTACTTTCATCACCACACAAGTACAATAAGTACAGACTTTTGCGAAGGGTGTATATAACTGTAACACTGATGGTAGGACACCGCAGTAAATGGTGCAGGAGGACACTGGGGGGAGTGCAGTGAGGTAAGTATAGGCTCTTTATTATTTTCTATATATTTACAGTTTTATATTAAGTTTTCTAGAGCTTGACAACCCTTTAAATTACTAAATACAGGTCAGAAGTGAAGTGTTTTTAATAAATAAAGACAATAACAAGGGGACATAATCTGAGGGTAGTTGGGGAAAGATCAGGAGCAATGAGAAAATATTATTTTGCTGATAAAGTAGTAGATGCTTGCAACAAACTTCCAGCAGATGTAGTCGGTAAACATACCTGGGCTAAACATATATCTATCCTAAGATAATGATAATAATAATAATAATAATAATAATAATAATAATAAAAGTACAGACCAGATCTAACTTATGGGGTCTGTCAGTGGACCCAAGAGTTCTTGCTGATTGCCTTATTTGAACAAGACTAAAAGAAGGTATATTAGGGAAAACCGAAGGAAAAATCTCAGCTTTCTAATAATGGTGTACAAACCAGGGACTGAGAGGCAAAAAGGCAGAATAAATAGATCACGTACAACATCTAGTGGTGAAAAAGGGAAATTGCAGTTTTAAAATTTTAGGCATAGACAATAGCTGATCATATATCTTCAATGTGATTTGAAAAGGGGCATCACATTTGGAACAGATACAAGATAAACCCATTCATGTTTTTTCTCCTTCCTGTTCCTTAATATTTAACCCCTTAAGGATACTGGAAAACAAAATTTTTGCATTGTCGTTCTTTTCCTCTTTTCCTTCTAAGAGCCATAAGTTTTATTTTTCCATCTACAGATTTATATAAGCACTTGATTTTTGTGGGGCCAACACCCTGTGTAAAACACCCTTCAAATATAATTACCATGATACCCAATTTGATTTTATATATATATATATATATATATATATATATATATATATATATATTCCAACAAAACACAACAATCACTGAGCTTGGGGAGATCAATAAAAAAAGTCCAATGGGGTACTCATTTAAGAGTCTGCACTAGAGATGAGTGAACCTCGAGCGTGCGAGTCTAGTGAACCTCGAGTCTATCCGAACCCGAGCATTCGGCATAGCGGGGGCTGCTGAAGTTGGATAAAGCCCTTAAGCTGTCTGGAAAACATTAATACATGGATATGTTTTCCACATAGCCTTAGGGCTTTATCCAAGTTCAGCAGCCCCCGCTATGCCGAATGCTCGGGCTCAGATAGACTCAAGCATGCTCGAGGTTCGCTCATCTCTAGTCTCCACTGATTGCCTACTACAAAATTTGAATATGCAAAGAAGGGGTCAGTGGAACCTCAGTTGCGAGCCTCAAAACACGGAAATAGCCAGATGTTCCTCTCTCCAGAGAAGGAAGCCTGTTGCCAAGGGGTGCCTCCCAGTGGGGAGAACACCAAACCACTTATAATTTTATAATTTATGAATTTTGTTTAAATATATATATATATATATATATATATTAAAAAAGAGAAAATGAGTGCAGCACTCTTACAAAAAGATATATATGCGGGTGCCAGCAGAGTACACCCCTGCGACCACAGGTGTTGCGTAATTAAAAATGGAATCACTCCAAAGGTAGTGAAAAAAAACTTTTAGTGGTTTATTGTGCCCAACTTGTGATGTTTCGACCTCGCACTGAGGTCTTTTTCAAGCAGTAGGTGTGCATACATGTCAAAGAAGGTGTATAAATACACAGCATACAAAATTGATAACAGATGTTACAAATCGTGCTGTATCGATAGACCTCTAGTGTACAGTGTACATGTGATAATATAAAATGAGTCCATATAAGAAAAAACACATTACATGGAATCTACCGGGATACGATCATACCAAGATGCCTCTGTATTCACATGGAGTGGATAGTGTGAGTGAAGACCAACAGCGCAGGCGTGAAGCTCAGTCCAATAGTAGATGTTATCGGCTATGACATACAGGACAGATGAGGAGAGTCTTTTTGACTTCCATAGGTACCTCAACCATATAGACCTAGATATCCAGTTCACCATTGCATATTCAGACCCTTAAGTTCAGTTCTTGGACACACTGGTTTACCGAGATGCGAATGTGTTCAAGACAAAGTTATACACAAAACCAACAGACATAAACACCCTGTTGAGATTCGAGTCCAACCATCCCCACAACACGGTACGCTCCCTACCTAACAGCCAATTTATGCGAATTAGAAGAAAGGTCACAGACGACACACAAAATCTACAAACAGTATCCAAATATGCCATTAACTTTCATAGGAGGGGCTATCCAGCAACACTCACGCAACAGTTTGCACACAAGGTTTCTAACATGCCACAAGCTACTCTTTTGCAGAAAAAAATTAGATCCACCACGCATGAGTGGACAGGTAGCACGTATCATCCAGAAACATTGGGGAGTTCTGGGGAGGGGGTTCCCTGATATGGAGTGTTTCCAGAACAGACTACTCCTCTCCTACAAAAAAGCCCCAAGTCTGCGTGATCATCTAATACATGCTAATACTTCAACAACCTCTACTTCTTCCCAGTTATTACTGGGCCCTTTAAAACCTGGATGTGGCCCATGTAAGAGATGTATCAATTGTAAGTTTGTTGTGAAAGGTGACATATTCGTACATCCCCACTCTGGCAAACCTTATTTTGGTTTGATTTGCAGATTTTCAAGCTATCTTTAAAGTGGAATCACTATTGGATGATCTCTCTTTAATTTGGACATTCCTTATTCTACCTTGTTGGTACCGATTCAGACCCAGCGTTTCTCATGCGGTTTTGGGCAATATGGATGATGTCCTCACAGACCACACTGAAAATCGTGGATCTGGATGCCTGGGACTTAGTTTAAGGGTGCCCATGTTTCCTTAATTGGTTCGTGGTGCCCCCTGAACACCAAGTGATGACATGTGCGATTTTTGTCAGCAGCCCAGAGTCACACGTTTCCCGGCTACCGTGACACTCGAGGCGAAAGGTCTTTTGCCCTTTAAAGGTCTATGGGCTTAAGTCCTTCGCCTTACCCAATCATCTCTGCTGCCTCCCGGTATTATTATATCAGGCCCGGTACAGTGACCCGTAAACATCGGGTTAAACACTTAGACGGACTGTCATGTATGTCATAGCCGATAACATCTACTATTGGACTGAGCTTCACGCCTGCACTGTTGGTCTTCACTCACACTATCCGCTCCATGTGAATACAGAGGCATCTTGGTGAGATCGTATCCCGATAGATTCCATTTAATGTATTTTTTCTTATATGGACTCATTTTATATAAGCACATGTACACTGTACACTAGAGGACTATCAATAAAGCACTTGTTGTGCATGATGTATGTATTTTGATACACTAGATTCAGTGATATGATATATCCTTACTTTGAACATGTGTGTTGATTGTTTTGTATTCTGATGTCACTTCCACGTTGTTCTATTTTTTATTTTTTTTTTTAAAGCACAGAGGTGTGTATTTTTTTATGGGGACTGCACGGGGGGATTATTACTATAGACAGTGGCGGAACTACCACCGTAGCAGCCATAGCCGCTGCTACGGGGCCCGCCGTATCAGGGGGCACGGTGCCCGATCCTGTAATGGACCTGGCCCCCTGAAAAGACACTTGCAGCACCCGGCCGCCTCCCGGGTGCTTCAAATGCCAAGTTGCGGTGTTCTGTGCGGCCCCTGTCCCAGCCGTCCGCTGCGGCTCCCGCCCCCTGCGCCTCTGTCCTGCGTCCCCTGCCCCCGTTCTCTGCGTCCCCCGCCCCCGCTCTCTGTGGCCCTTGCGGCCCCTCACCTATGTCCCTCTGCGGCCCCGGTCATGTGTCCCCCTGCGGCCCCCACACCCTGCGTCTCTGTCCTGCGGCCCCCGTTCTCTGCGTCTCTGTCCTGCGGCCCCCGTTCTCTGCGTCCCCTGCAGCTCCCGCCCCATCCTGTGTCCCCATGCGGCTCCTTACCTGTGTCTCCCTGTGGCCCCCAATAGTGTCCTCTGCAGTGTCCCCATCAGCCCCCCTCCCCATATAGTGTGCCCATCAGCCCCCCACCCCATATAGTGTCACCAGCAGACCCCCTCCCCATATAGTGTGCCCATCAGCCCCCCCTCCCCATATAGTGTCACCAGCAGCCCCCCTCCCCATATAGTGTCCCCATCAGCCCCCCTCCCCATATAGTGTTCTCATCAGCCCCCCTCCCCATATAGTGTCCCCAGCAGCAGCCCCCCTCCCCATATAGTGTGCCCATCAGCCCCCCTCCCCATATAGTTTCACCAGCAGCCCCCCTCCCCATATAGTGTTCTCATCAGCCCCCCTCCCCATATAGTGTTCTCATCAGTCCCCCCTCCCCATATAGTGTCACCAGCAGACCCCCTCCCCATATAGTGTCACCAGCAGACCCCCTCCCCATATAGTGTGCCCATCAGCCCCCCCTCCCCATATAGTGTCACCAGCAGACCCCCTCCCCATATAGTGTCCCCATCAGCCCCCCTCCCCATATAGTGTTCTCATCAGCCCCCCTCCCCATATAGTGTCCCCAGCAGCAGCCCCCCTCCCCATATAGTGTCCCCAGCAGCAGCCCCCCTCCCCATATAGTGTCACCATCAGCCCCCCTCCCCATATAGTGTCCCCATCAGCCCCCCTCCCCATATAGTGTTCTCATCAGCCCCCCTCCCCATATAGTGTCCCCAGCAGCAGCCCCCCTCCCCATATAGTGTGCCCATCAGCCCCCCTCCCCATATAGTTTCACCAGCAGCCCCCTCCCCATATAGTGTTCTCATCAGCCCCCCTCCCCATATAGTGTTCTCATCAGTCCCCCCTCCCCATATAGTGTCACCAGCAGACCCCCTCCCCATATAGTCTCACCAACAGCCCCCCTCCCCATATAGTGTCCCCATCAGCCCCCCCATATAGTGTCCCCATCAGCCCCCCATAGTGTCCCCAGCAGCAGCCCCCCTCCCCATATAGTGTCCCCATCAGCCCCCCATATAGTGTCCCCATCAGCCCCCCCATATAGTGTCCCCATCAGCCCCCACATATAGTGTCCCCATCAGCCCCCCTCCCCATATAGTGTCCCCATAAGCCCCCCTCCCCATATAGTGTCCCCAGCAGCAGCCCCCCTCCCCATATAGTGTCCCCATCAGCCCCCCCCATATAGTGTCCCCAGCAGCCCCCCTCCCCATATAGTGTCCCCAGCAGCAGCCCCCCTCCCCATATAGTTTTCCCATCAGCGCCCCTCCCCATATAGTGTCCCCAGCAGTCCCCCTCCCCATATAGTGTCCCCAGCAGCCCCCTCCCCATATAGTGTCCCCAGCAGCCCCCCTATTTAGTGTCCCTAGCAGCAGCCCCCCATATTGTGTGCCCAGCAGCCCCCCATATAGTGACCCCATAAGCCTCCCCATAGTGTCCCCTGCGGCAGCCCCCCATATAGTGTCCCCAGCAGCAGCCCACACACATAGTGTCCCCAGAAGCCTCCCATAGTGTCCCCAGCAGTAGCCCCCCATATAGTGTCCCCAGCAACAGCCCCCCGATATAGTGTCCCCAGCAACAGCCCTCCGATAAAGTGTCCCCAGCAACAGCCCCCCGATAGTGTCCCCAGCAACAGCCCCCCGATATAGTGTCCCCAGCAGCCCCCCTCCCCATATAGTGTTCTCATCAGCCCCCTTCCCCATATAGTGTCCCCAGCAGCAGCCCCCCTCCCCATATAGTGTCCCCATCAGCCCCCCTCCCCATATAGTGTTCTCATCAGCCCCCCTCCCCATATAGTGTTCTCATCAGCCCCCTCCCCATATAGTGTTCTCATCAGCCCCCTCCCCATATAGTGTCACCAGCAGCCCCCCTCCCCATATAGTGTCCCCATCAGCCCCCCTCCCCATATAGTGTTCTCATCAGCCCCCCTCCCCATATAGTGTCCCCAGCAGCAGCCCCCCTCCCCATATAGTGTCCCCATCAGCCCCCCTCCCCATATAGTGTTCTCATCAGCCCCCCTCCCCATATAGTGTCCCCAGCAGCAGCCCCCCTCCCCATATAGTGTTCTCATCAGCCCCCCTCCCCATATAGTGTGCCCATCAGCCCCCCCTCCCCATATAGTGTCACCAGCAGACCCCCTCCCCATATAGTGTCCCCATCAGCCCCCCTCCCCATATAGTGTTATCATCAGCCCCGCTCCCCATATAGTGTGCCCAGCAGCAGCCCCCCTCCCCATATAGTGTCCCCATCAGCCCCCCTCCTCATATAGTGTTCTCATCAGCCCCCCTCCCCATATAGTGTCCCCAGCAGCAGCCCCCCTCCCCATATAGTGTCACCAGCAGCCCCCCTCCCCATATAGTGTCCCCATCAGCCCCCCTCCCCATATAGTGTTCTCATCAGCCCCCCTCCCCATATAGTGTCCCCAGCAGCAGCCCCCCTCCCCATATAGTGTGCCCATCAGCCCCCCTCCCCATATAGTTTCACCAGCAGCCCCCTTCCCATATAGTGTTCTCATCAGCCCCCCTCCCCATATAGTGTTCTCATCAGTCTCCCCTCCCCATATAGTGTCACCAGCAGACCCCCTCCCCATATAGTCTCACCAACAGCCCCCCTCCCCATATAGTGTCCCCATCAGCCCCCCCATATAGTGTCCCCATCAGCCCCCCATAGTGTCCCCAGCAGCAGCCCCCCTCCCCATATAGTGTCCCCATCAGCCCCCCATATAGTGTCCCCATCAGCCCCCCCCCATATAGTGTCCCCATCAGCCCCCACATATAGTGTCCCCATCAGCCCCCCTCCCCATATAGTGTCCCCATAAGCCCCCCTCCCCATATAGTGTCCCCAGCAGCAGCCCCCCTCCCCATATAGTGTCCCCATCAGCCCCCCCCCATATAGTGTCCCCAGCAGCCCCCCTCCCCATATAGTGTCCCCAGCAGCAGCCCCCCTCCCCATATAGTTTTCCCATCAGCCCCCCTCCCCATATAGTGTCCCCAGCAGTCCCCCTCCCCATATAGTGTCCCCAGCAGCCCCCTCCCCATATAGTGTCCCCAGCAGCCCCCCTATTTAGTGTCCCTAGCAGCAGCCCCCCATATTGTGTGCCCAGCAGCCCCCCATATAGTGACCCCATAAGCCTCCCCATAGTGTCCCCTGCGGCAGCCCCCCATATAGTGTCCCCAGCAGCAGCCCACACACATAGTGTCCCCAGAAGCCTCCCATAGTGTCCCCAGCAGTAGCCCCCCCATATAGTGTCCCCAGCAACAGCCCCCCGAAATAGTGTCCCCAGCAACAGCCCTCCGATAAAGTGTCCCCAGCAACAGCCCCCCGATAGTGTCCCCAGCAACAGCCCCCCGATATAGTGTCCCCAGCAGCTCCCCCCCATATAGTGTTCTCATCAGCCCCCTTCCCCATATAGTGTCCCCAGCAGCAGCCCCCCTCCCCATATAGTGTCCCCATCAGCCCCCCTCCCCATATAGTGTTCTCATCAGCCCCCCTCCCCATATAGTGTTCTCATCAGCCCCCTCCCCATATAGTGTTCTCATGAGCCCCCTCCCCATATAGTGTCACCAGCAGCCCCCCTCCCCATATAGTGTCCCCATCAGCCCCCCTCCCCATATAGTGTTCTCATCAGCCCCCCTCCCCATATAGTGTCCCCAGCAGCAGCCCCCCTCCCCATATAGTGTCCCCATCAGCCCCCCTCCCCATATAGTGTTCTCATCAGCCCCCCTCCCCATATAGTGTCCCCAGCAGCAGCCCCCCTCCCCATATAGTGTTCTCATCAGCCCCCCTCCCCATATAGTGTCACCAGCAGCCCCCCTCCCCATATAGTGTCCCCATCAGCCCCCCTCCCCATATAGTGTTCTCATCAGCCCCCCTCCACATATAGTGTCCCCAGCAGCAGCCCCCCTCCCCATATAGTGTGCCCATCAGCCCCCCTCCCCATAAAGTTTCACCAGCAGCCCCCCTCCCGTTATAGTGTTCTCATCAGCCCCCCCTCCCCATATAGTGTTCTCATCAGTCCCCCCTCCCCATATAGTGTCACCAGCAGCCCCCCTCCCCATATAGTGTCCCCATCAGCCCCCCCATATAGTGTCCCCATCAGCCCCCCATAGTGTCCCCAGCAGCAGCCCCCCTCCCCAGATAGTGTCCCCATCAGCCCCCCATATAGTGTCCCCATCAGCCCCCCCATATAGTGTCCCCATCAGCCCCCCCATATAGTGTCCCCATCAGCCCCCCTCCCCATATAGTGTCCCCATAAGCCCCCCTCCCCATATAGTGTCCCCAACAGCAGCCCCCCTCCCCATATAGTGTCCCCATCAGCCCCCCCCCATATAGTGTCCCCAGCAGCCCCCCTCCCCATATAGTGTCCCCAGCAGCAGCCCCCCTCCCCATATAGTGTCCCCATCAGCCCCCCTCCCCATATAGTGTCCCCAGCAGTCCCCCTCCCCATATAGTGTCCCCAGCAGTCCCCCTCCCCATATAGTGTCCCCAGCAGCCCCCTCCCCATATAGTGTCCCCAGCAGCCCCCTCCCCATATAGTGTCCCCAGCAGCCCCCCTATTTAGTGTCCCTAGCAGCAGCCCCCCATATTGTGTGCCCAGCAGCCCCCCATATAGTGACCCCATAAGCCTCCCCATAGTGTCCCCCGCGGCAGCCCCCCATATAGTGTCCCCAGCAGCAGCCCACACACATAGTGTCCCCAGAAGCCTCCCATAGTGTCCCCAGCAGTAGCCCCCCCATATAGTGTCCCCAGCAACAGCCCCCCAATATAGTGTCCCCAGCAACAGCCCTCCGATAAAGTGTCCCTAGCAACAGCCCCCCGATATAGTGTTCCCAGCAACAGCCCCCCGATATAGTGTCCCCAGCAGCTCCCCCCCATATAGTGTCCCCCCCCAGATTCCCAGGACCAATCCCCCCATCCCCTCAGTGTGCCAGGGCCACCACCACCCCAATGTCCCAGAGGACCTGCGGGGTCCCTGTCCCCTACCATCACTGCCCCCCACAGACCAAAGAGAAGAGGAAGGCAGGCACAAAAGCCACACAGGACCAGAGGACGGAGCAGGAACCAGGACAGGTGATATTACTCCCAGAGAACTACAACACCCACTATGTCCTCCTAACTGTTCAGGATGGGAGTTGTAGTTTAGCAGCCTGTGGACATTCAAATTGCTGAACTACTACCCCCATCATGCCCTATTGACGGTTTAGAGTGGCGGTTGAAGTTCTGCAATGGATTAGAGGTTCACATAATGTAGGAGGGGGGGAGGCAGTGACACAGTAGAACTACATTTCCCAGCATGATGTGTGGTAATATGCAGGACTACAACTCTCAGCATGCTGTGTGGTAATATACAGGACTACATCTCCCCTCATGGTGTGTGGTAATATACAGGACTACAACTCTCAGCATGGTGAATAAGGTAGGCTGTAGAACTACATCTCCCAGCATGTTGTGTGGGGTAATATGCAGGACTACATCACATAATAGGAGTTGCAGTTCTGCAAAAGATAAGACGATGACAGGGTACACGAGGGGGAGATGGTGGTACAGTACTCTAGCGACCATGTGGGTGCATGTGTACATGTAGGGCTCACAACACGTTGCCAGAGGCAGGGTTCCTTCCAGGAGTATGCTGAGATTGGGGGGGGGGGGGCCCATAAAGTTTTTTGCTATGGGGCCCCATGAATCCTAGTTATGCCCCTGACTATAGGTAGACTCTATGTAGGGGGACATCTACTAAAAGGTGGCGGCACAGATCAGGCTATTTAGTCACAGTAAAGTGGTGGCAGAAAGGGAGCCTAATTCTATATGGCTACTTACAGTCGGGCCACTATTAGAGGGCACAGAGGTAGCAATACAGTTGGGGAGTTTGTAAAGAGATGAGGATGGTGCGAGAGAAAAGAGTCTAAAATGTTTGTCTGGCAGAGACAAAGCAAAGTGAGGTCTTTATAATGGTCTGAGGGATGGAGAAGAAAAGGAAAAGGGAGAACCCAATCAGAGAAGATGCTCCCTGTAATTTACTCAGCAATGATGAAGAAATTCCGACACTCACAACTGTTTCATAAGTGATAAATCTTTATTGCATGAGAGCTGCACACGTTCTGACCGCTCTGGTCTTTGTCAACAGCATGCTGTTGACAAAGACCAGTGTGGTCGAAACGCATAAAAAACAAACAAGGAGTAAAAAGAAACAGATAAGAGCAAAGATCATGTCTCAGTATGTTGTGTACTTCTAATCAGTAAAAAAATATATAGATAATACATGGACATTAAAGAACGGTACTCTGCAATTAAGTAGATCAAGGAGATATGGAACCAGTATAGAACAGCCTTGCTGGGAGAGTCAGGCAAACTGCAATGAAATAGATCAAGGAGAGCCAGTAGAGTGCAGTCTTGTACTGTGGGTACACATCCTCCTCTTCCGGCTCCATGAGAATTACATTGCATATTCTTTCTGACCTGTATATATTCGCCTCACACTGTAGGCTGTCAGGAACCACAGAAGTCACTGTAGCTGTAAGGCTGCATTCACACGTTCAACGATTTTCAAGGTCCGTGGATAAAGTCCACTATCTACCTCTGTGATTCATGAAAAACCATCCGTTTTGCATCTGTTTTGTATCAGTGTCCATGTTTTTCAAGGATCTGTTTTTTAAATTACACTCATTACGTCACATCCGTGTTTTTCACGAATTGCCTAGATGTCAGATTCGTGCAATGCATGAAAAACACAGATAGACTTCTATGGGGGAATCCGTGGCGTGGCATCCGACTTATGACATGTCCTATTTTTTCACGTAATGGATTTCGGATCCATGACAAAACTGAACATGTGAATAGCCCAATAGAAAGCAATGGGCTATAGAATTGTCCATGATCACAGAACATGTGAATGCAGCCTTAAGCATAAGCCATCAGTCTGGGACACAGCCAGTAAGTTTGGGCCATTTCTGTGTGTGGCATCGTGCCGATCAGCTATTGATGGCCTATTATCTAGCTGTCACTAAACACCTTATACAATGGTTCCTCTTTCAAAGCTTGATTAGAGATATTCATAGCCTGTAACAAATTTTTCCCTTTACCCAAACAGGGTGATACTTTGTATGTTGCAGATGCCATCTCTAACCATTAATTTGTTGCAATCTGTCATTTATTGGATGATGAGTTGATTGTGATTGATCACATATAACAGAAGATGACTTATTTAACTCTTTATGTTCATTTACTGTTACTTTTCAAAGAAACACACAAACGTCTGCAGATGTCCCATAGATTGTGAGCCCTCGCGGGCAGGGTCCTCTTCCCCCATGTACCAGTCTGTCTTTTGCCTTCAGGTAATGTTTTCTGATCTTGTATTGTTCCTGCCTGTTGCCTATCTATTGTATAGCGCTCTGGAACTAAGGGCGCTTTATAAATAAATAATAATAATAATAATAATAATAATAATAATGTCCATTTACTATTTTCAACCTTCTGATCAGTATAAGCTACCCTAGCAAGCCTGAGCAAATAGCCACTTTCTATCACAATAATCCTGGCCAATTTTGAAGGAGAAGTCCCATGGAAGGGCAAAAACGGCAGGCTGGCTGGTGGGGACAGGAAAATATTAAAGAATTGAACTCACCTGTCCCCTTCCCTGCCATGTGCTGGTCTGGGGTCCCATTTTCATCAGCCAGCGACTTGCAGCTCTGCTAGCTGCAACGTCATAACCCCAGCCAATGATTGCTCATCCAGCCAATCATGTACACCCTGTTTGGCTGAGCAGGCGATCGCTCAGACTGGCCGTGACATTTCAGCTGGTGAAGCAGGGTACGTGCTATACCCGGTTTCCAGCTGAAGCTAACAGCTGGCTGCTCTGAATGGGACCTGGGAGCCGTGCATTGGCAGCATGTGGACTGGTGAGCTCAGGTCTTTATTATTTTCCTGCCCCCAGCAGCCTGCCTGTAGTTTTTGACCTTCCATGGCACTTTGCCTTTAAATGTTCCCTTATCATGCTAACTAGAAGCTCTTGTAATCCAAATCCACTCTTATACCAAAGCAAATTTTCCCATAAGAAATCATAGAAATGCAGACAATTGGTTCCACACCCCAAAAATAATGATTTTTTTAATTCTGAATAACATGTAAAACTAATGAAACAAACATTCAGAAACAGCAGAATATGTGATATTATAAGTGACTACAGTAATGGAGAGGATGGGAAACACAAGGGAGGACAGAGACTGCAGGGAGCATGAAGGAATGAGCAGGGTATATGTGGGCACATACATGCAGCACTCTCTGTCTGGGGGTTACAAGCTATGTAGAGATTACCTCCACAGTCCTGTCCCCTGATGCAAGCCCCAGCGTGAAGTGGATCTGCTATGATTTGGAAGGTCAGGGAGACTTCCTGGGTCAGAGTATAGTGCTGTAGACCCCGCTATGCAGGCCATGCCCCTCCCCCACTCCCCTTCCACCCAGTACAGGGAGATCTTAAACCAAAGCAATGCTCTTAAACCAAGTCACAATTTTAAAAAACTATGAGCTCTTAAACCAAGTTACTCTTAAACCAAGGTACCACTATATATATAAACAGGCTGTACTTGTTATGTTATTATTGGGCTCTGTATACCTAATATTTATCATAGTCGAGAACTTGCTACAGTTGTATCAAGTATAGATAGTGTCATGTAAGATAATCACCTGCGCACATCTCTCCCCCATCCAGGTAGTTTTTGTCTAGCAGTAAAAAATTTAAAACATGTTCAATAACTGTTGTGACCTAGATTGTAGATTTAGATCAGTCAAGGTCAATTGGTCTTTAAAGCATAGGCACTACATTTATCAAAAACAATTGCTAGGATCCTTATAATGGTCCTTAAATACATGTTCAGCTTAAAGGGAATGTGTCATCAGAAAATGACCTATTGTTTAACCCTTAGGGGACACAGCCAGTTTTCATTTTTGCGCTTTCGTTTTTCCCTCCTCGTGTATATAAGGCCATAGCGCCTGCATTTTTCCACCTAGAGACCCAAATGAGCCCTTATTTTTTTCGCAACTAATTGTACTTTGCTATGGCAGATGTAATTTTTGCCTAAAATGTGCCGGGAAACCAGAAAAAAATTATATGTGTGGTGAAATTGAAAAAAAAAATGTTTTTTTTTTTAATTTGGGGGGGGGTTTGTTTTTACTCCGTTCACCCTAGGGTAAAACTTACTTGGTATATATGTTCCTTAAGTTGTTACGATTACAACGATATGTAACATGTATAACTTTTATTTGATTTGATGGCTTGTAAAAAATTAAAACCTTTTAAAGAAAATATATGTTCCTTAAAACCGCTCCATTCCCATGCTTATAACGCTTTTATCCTTTGGTCTATGGGTTTGTGTGAGGTGTCATTTTTTGCGCCATGATGTAATCTTTCTATCGGTACCTTAATTGCGCATATACGACTTTTTGATCGCTTTTTATTACAATTATTCTGGATTTGATGTGACCAGAAATGCGCAATTTTTCACTTTGGGATTTTTGGGCGCTTACGCTATTTACCGTGTGAGATCAGGAATGTGATTAATTAATAGTTCGGGCGATTACATACGCGGCGATAGCAAACATGTTTGTTTATTTATTTTTTTATTTTTATTTATAAAATGGGGAAAGGGGGGTGATTCAGACTTTTATTAGGGGAGGGGATTTTGTGTTATTAAAAATACATTTTTCTTTTACTTTACACATATACTAGAAGCCCCCCTGGGGGACTTCTAGTATATACACTCTGATCTCTCATAGAGATCCATGCAGTATAGTTATACTGCATGAATCCATGAGATCGGTGTTCTATTGCTTTTGGCTGCTGCAGCCAAAAGCAATAGAATGCTGAGCCGGGATCAGCGCCATTACGGCGCAGACCCCGGCCCGGGATGGATGCGGGGATCGCCCCCCCCCCTGCAATCGCGCTGCGGGGCGATCCCCCCACTAGACCACCAGGGATGGAGATGAGCAAGTATTTAGAAGCAGCTGTCAACTTTGACAGCTGCTTCTAAGTACTTAATTAGCGGGCACGGCGATCGGACCGTGCCCGCTAATAGCCGCGATCCCGAGCTACATGCGGCACCCGGGATCGCGGCAGTTCAGAGGGGGGTCGCCGCGCGACCCCCCTCTGAACTCCCATAGCGGCACGAGGACGTTCAGTAAAGTCCTGGTGCAGCTATGGGTTAAAGTAGGATTTTATGCTACATATTTTTAAGATTTTTTTTGGGTAATATTTTCTAATTTTCCATTTCAATGTCTATATTATAAAATAATCCTGAAATGTTGTAGTGTTCATTCTCACCACTGGGTTTGATGCTAAACTGAGACTTCCTGTCCTGTGGTGATAGGTAAAGTGCTGCAAAGTAATCTGTAATCTAAAAGGCGATACCAGTAGATAGATAGTACCAGTATAAAACAAAAGAAGCACCCCATAAAATAGCCTTTTATAAAGATCACAGCGTTTGCTCAGGAATTTACAAATTTGTATAACTTTCTAACACTAGTTATATTAAAATATAAATATAAAAAATATAAATATATACTTTTTAATGTTAGGTACCCCTTTAAGGGCCCATATAAGTATTTTAATTCTAATGAACTGTTTATAAACAGTAGTCTAAACAATATGCTTTATGTTACAAATAGTCTTCTATGCCTATGCTCTTACTATGAGTATTCATCAGTTGTGAAAGGGTCTTTGTTTTAGTGTTCTTGTTCAAGGATGCAAAATAAATGTATTACAAACATTCCCAGTCCCATGCATTCTTGACAGTCACCCACGGGTAAGCAAGTCACTTGGGTACATTCCCTGTCCTCTTGTCTTTTGTTTTCGTTCACATAAAGAAAAGTCCCTGTCTAGGTTTGTGAACGTGATGGAATATGTGATAAGCAGAATGTGGTCATGTTTTCCCTCCTGCTATCTCTGGCTCTGACACTATTTTCTTTTCAGTAAGATTAGACACAATGGAATGTAATTGAGGGCAGCACCATAGGCATGGCTAGCAATAACCATTATTCCAAGGGGTTGGTGCCTGCTGAACTTTGCATCTGTCTTTGGTGTTAGATATTCTCTTTTTGTGTTTTGTTTATAATGTTCACAAAGTGGAAACAGTCCTTCCTTTGTTCTGGTCAACTACACAGAGTGCCTGGAACATATTGTAGCTACAAAATGAAAGTTGCTTAAAACATTGTAGAACAGATATAACAATAGTAATTTTATAAACTTTACAGGAACAGTTAATACATTAAAAGCTGAAATCAAGTCACTTGCAGATAGAAATGTGGTATTTATCTCAGAATGCCTCAGTGTGCTATTAAATATAGTATTTTATTGACTACAAGAGCGGTCTTAATGTCTCCTGTTTTATGCTTCCTTATAGCAATATGTCAGATAATTATATATGTAGTCAATAAAATTCCTTCTCATGCTACCGATGCATGGCTTCTAGCAGGGCCGGCATCAGCACCTGGCTTACCTGGGCAAGTGCCGAGGCCCACAGCATCCCTAGGGGCCCAGTCCTGCGAGGGCTGCCTTCTTTCTTTACTGAGACTGTCTGGAGGTAGGGAGCATTCACCTCCCTGCCCGCGTGTCCTCCGTGCTGTAGATCAGCCTGATCTGCACTCCCTGCACATCTCAGCTAGAAGGACATGATGGGAGTTGTAGTTTGACAACAACTAAAGAGTCACTTCTTAGGAAATAGTGACTTGTGGGACAGTTTATTAGTGCAGTGTTCTCTAACATATGACCTTCCATTTGCTAAAAAAATTACAACTCCCACCATACATTGCTGGCTGGGCATAATGGGAGTTGTAGTTTGGCAACAGCTGAAAAGCCACTGATTGGCAAACAAAGATTTAGGAGGACAGTTTATTTAGTGCAGTGTTCTCCAACATGTGCAGCTCCAGTTGCTGCAAAACTACAACTTCCATCATCCACTGCTGGCAGGAGATGATGGGAGTTGTAGTTTGGCAACAGCTGTCGAGCCACTGGTTGGGAAACACTAACTTATGGGGATGATGGCACAATTTATCTAGGGGAAGTGGCACAGTTCATTGGGGGGCAGTGGCATAATTTATTGGAGGGCAGTAGCACAGATTATTGGGGGGCAGTGAGAGTTTATTGTTGGGAGTGGTGAGCAGTGGCACAGATTATTGGGGAGCAGTGACAGTTTATTGTGGGGGGGACAGTGGCACAGTTAATAAGGGCAAAGTTCTTTTTGCACAAAGAGAGGGCCTTACTATAGGCTTAAGCCCAAAAGGGCTTACCTACAGATGAGGGGCAGAAAGGAGGCCTAACTACAGATATGCGCACTAAGAGGGGGCACAGCTACAGATAGGGGTAAAAAGAGGGGGCACAACTACAAATGGGATCCTAACCACAGAATAAGGCGTTAAGAAAGGAAATAACTTTAAAGGCACAAAGAAGGTCCCGTTACTGTTGGGAGCTTGTGTAGAGGAAGGTATGGTCTGCATATCGGGCTCTACAGCACTGTACTTTGACCCAGGCAGTCTCCCTCACCTTCCAAATCATAGCAGATCAGTTTCAGGCTGAGGCTTGCATCAGGGGACGGGACTGTGGAGGTAATCTCTTCATAGCTGTAACCCACCTCCCGTTCAGACTTGCCAGTAAATCTGGTGTCTTTTCGAGGGGGGGAGGTCTGGTATGGCGATGTTATCCAGTCACAGTATGGCGGTATTCATCAGGTCTGGTATGGTGTTGTTATCCAGTCACAGTATGGGGGTGTTACTAACAGTATGGCGGTATTGTTTAGGTCTGGTGTGGTGGTGTTATCCAGTCACAGTATGGCAGTCCTGTTCAGGTCTGGTATGGTGGTGGTAAATGTGACGCCTGGAGCTATTACCTACCAATCTACCAATACTGTGGTGATGAAAATTCCATCAGACAATATGCAGACTGCCCTAATCATTGATTCAATGTGGAAATTTGTTTATGTTTCAAGCAGTTAAAAACCATGAAAAATGCAATTCAGACAATGTTCCTACATGTAGAGAAATGCATAATTGACCCGTGTAAAAGGGCCTTAACTCCCCTTTCCTATTCTCCAGCTGTTAAAGGTGTACTTCAATATGAGGTAAAAAAAAACATTTTGCAGAAGCATGTAGCATTGTTTGCCTACCTGACCTACTGCTGAAACTACCAAGAATCTATTTGTTTTGGGGGTCATAGTTCTGTATTTTGTGGGTGTACCTCCTGGATTCCCTCAGCTCACAGTCCTCCACCATGCCCTTTCCCCTCCCAAAGCCGTTGCAGAAAGTCTAGGCCTTCCCCCAGTGCTTCGAGCCAAGCTGGTGCTGAAGTCAAAAATGGCACCAAGAATGGGAACCCGACAGCATTTTGAAAAAAGGTCTGCTTCACCGGGATCAACTGCAACAGTGTGATGGTACATTCACTTTAAGGATCTGGATAATCAAAAGATGCCAGTGTATTGTAGGTTGCAGGTACTAGTTATTATTTAAGTGTCACTCACAAAATATTTCTTTCCAAGATATTGATTTGTTATCCAAGTTATTTCGTTGCTTCAAAGAGAGCAACAATTACAAGAGATCCCTGGGAAAGACTCTCCAGCCTTTAAGAGTGTCTCTAGAGGCCACATGTATAAATCTTCTGTGGTGACATCTTGTGTTGCTTTCATGATATACATGATCTACATAGATAGAGATAGATACTTTGAACTCATACATAACCTTAGCAATGAGTAATGCTATATGTCATATATTTTGTCTAATGAATTCCAGAAAAGACATTTCAAGCATATTTACTCAGCAAATCTAGTTTAGAATGTCACATAGCCAGTTTCATCGATACAATAACCTGTCAAAAATATTTTAGTCACTTATTGACAGATGACTGATGCTTCTTAGTACAAATAAACACTAATCCGGGTCAGTGTGATGCATGTTATATGGTCTAATGTGTCTTATTCTAATATTACAAAATAATCTTTTCCTATCCCTGATATTTAAAAAGAAAAAAGAGCAAAAGTTATGTAATGTGTCACCTTGATTTTTTTTACATCCATGTACTGAAATGTCCATTCTTTGTCTGTTTCTGATATCTGATTGTTATCTTTTTATTATCTGATTTAAAATTTTTTGTATATGCCTAAACTATAATGCTAATCCAATACAGAGTGCAGTAAGTGCAAAGTAAGTGCGAACTACAGGAAATGTCAGATCTCTGTAATTGAAAACAAAAGTTTTTGTACCAAATATTAAGTTCTGTTTTTTTATTGTATCAAATACTTATTTCATGCAATAAAATGCTAAATACTTCTATTTTTTATTTAGAGCACTTATTGTGTTCTCAGGCATGACCAATCTGCCTGCATTTTCTTTACTTCCTGTGATGTCATGTTCCCTTTCTGTTTCCTGTTCCTGCCAGTGAGGGAACAGTGAGTCATCAGGTGGGTGGGGTTATGGATCTACACTGATTTAGCCCCACCCCTGTAGGAGGAGCTAACATCTGAGCCCAGTAGAAACTGCAGCAGTAAGGGCAGCATGACATGGACAAAAACCAGGAGCTGGTAGCCATGTTGTGGGGGGCACAGAGGTTAGCCATGTTGTGGGGGGCACAGAGGTTAGCCATGTTGTGGGGGGCACAGAGTTTAGCCATGTTGTGGAGGGCACAGAGGTTAGCCATGTTGCTTTGTATTGTTGGGTTCCTCAGATGACAGCTGCATGTAAGTCCCACAATGTTTGGAAGGATTTTATCACATTCTCCAAAACATTGTGAGGTGTAGTGGTGACTACAATCTCTGTACAGCACTGCAGAATATAGGTATAAATAGAAAAAACTATGGGGGTGATTTATCAAAACTTGTGCAGAGGAACAGGGTAACAGTTGCCCATAGCAACAAGTCAGATTCTAGGTTTCATTTTTATAGAATTGTTTTAAAAAATGGAAAAAGCAATCTGATTGGCTGCTATGGACAATTTTTACCCTGTTCCTTTGCACAAGCTTTGATAAATCTCCCCCTATGTTTTTATTATTGTACTGTGTTAGGGCAGTGCTGCTGCTGTCTGTAATATGGAGAGTAGAGAGGATACGTCACCTCATGTCAGTCACCATTATATCTATTTCTTGCTGAGGTAAACTTGCAGTATCCTGGCTCATTGAAACCCCACCCACCTGTAGGATGGCTATTGTAGTGTATATGTAATCCAGGAGCTAATGTCTCCTGGGCCCTGGTGCAGGAGGTCAACTTGCCCCCCCCCCCCTCCTTCCTCGACCAAGCGATGCTATTTGTGTGTGTGTGTGTATATATATATATATATATATATATATATATATATGACTAATACCACCACATTCTGACTAACACCACCGCTGCTTCTGAATAATCCACTGTACAAAGATCATTATCACCTCATACAATCATATAGAGGTAGACACAGCTCTACACAGGTTCTGTACTCAGTGGCGGTCTTTGGCACCAAGCACCCCAAGCGATCGCTTGGGGCCCCCAACATCCAGAGGGGCCCCCACGCCCCGCTCTTGTGCTCAAGACCGCTGAACAGGGCCGCTGCCCGTCTCGCTGCTGCCATCTGAACTGTAACTATGAGCACTCGTAATGAGCGCTCATAGTTACATGCAGCAGCACTGACAGGGCGGGAGACATTGGCCCCCTTCCTGTCAGTCACTCTTGTGGCCGCAGGAAGGGTTTTCCCTGCGGTCACAAGTGGCCGCACTCCCCTTGTCCTGGCGCCGATGCTCCAGTGACATCACTGGAGCATCGGCGCCAGGACAAGGGGAGTGCGGCCTCTTGTGATCGCAGGGAAAACCCTTCCTGCGGCCACAAGAGTGAAGAGAAGAGGAGACCCAGGTGAGTATAAGTGTTTGTTTTATTGTGTTATATACTATATGGGAGGGGGAGCACACAGGGGTCTGTTTAACTGGGGAGCGCACATCGGGGGTCTATATAAATGGGGGGAACACAGAGGGGGGCTATATAACAGGGGGAGCACACAGGGGGGCTATAGACTACTGGGGCTTCACAGAGGGGTCTATATACTACTAGGGGCAGCACACAGGGGGTCTATATACTACTTGGGGCAGCAGAATGGGGTCTATATACAACTTGGAGAGCACATAGGAGGTCTATATCCAAGTGGGGGAGCACACAGGAGGGATATATACTACTGGGGGAGCACACAGGGGTCTATATACTACTGGTGGGGCACACAGGGGGTCTATATACTACTGGGAGAACATACAGGGGGTCTATATACTACTTGTGAGGCACACAGGTGGTCTATATATAACTGGGGAGCACAGAGGGGTCTGTATACTGCTGGGGCAGCACACAAGGGGTCTATATAATACTGGTGGAGCACACAGGGGGTCTATATACTACTGGGGGAACCACACAGGGGGTTTATATACTACTGGAGGAGCACACAGGGGTCTATATCCAAGTGGGGGAGCACACAGGAGGTCTATATCCAAGTGGGGGAGCACACAGGGAGGCTAAATACCCCTGAGGGAGCACACAGGGGGCCTATATACTTGTGGGGGAGCACACAGGGGGTATATACAACTGGGGGCAGCACACAGGGGGTCTATAAACAACTGGGGCAGCACACAGGAGGTCTATATACTTCTGGGGGAGCACACGGGGGGCTATATATAACTGGGGGAACACACAGGGGTCTATATACTACTGGGGATGCAAACAAGGGGTATATACTACTGGGGGCAGGACACAAGGGGTATATACTATTGGGGGCAGCACACAAGGAGTATATATTACTGGCGGTAGCGCACAAGGGGTATATACTACTGGGGGCAACACACAGCGGTCTATTGTTTTGGAACGCGTGTCGAGGGGGGGGGCCCAGACATAACTTCACTTGGGGCCCCAGAAATGCCAAGACCGCCCCTGTACTCCATATAAATTACAGTGCAGATATATTTAGTGACTCACAGGGGGCTTCTTCTCTGATCTGTGTTCTTCCCTTTTCATCTTCTTCATCTGCCCTGGGCCGTTATGAAAACTTCTCTGAGCCCCGAATCCACAGAATCTGCCAGACAAACATATTTGGCTCCTTACTCCTCACCATCCTCATCTCTCTACAAACTGCACATCTGTATTGGCCCCTTTAAGCACTCATTTAGTGGGTAGCCCTGACACTATGTGATCCCTCTTATAGTATATGCCCCCCTCTGTGTGGTTCACTATAGTATATGCCCTATTGCATACACCCCCGTGTAGTCCCCCTTATAGATGGCCACCCAATGTTTCCCCCTTATAGATGCCCCACTGTGTTGTCCCCCTGATAGATGGCCCCCCATATAGCCCTTATAGATGCCCCCATGTTATCCCCCTTATAGATGCCCCCCATGTTATCCCCCTTATAGATGCCCCCCATGTAATCCCCCTTGTAGATGCCCCCCCATGTACGCCCCTTATTGATGTCCCCCATGTATCCCCCTTATAGATGGCCCGTTGTTATCCCCCTTATAGATGTCCCCCATGTAGCCCCCTTATAGATGCCCCTCATGTTATCCCTCTTATAGATGCCCCCCATGTATCCCCCTTACAGATGGCCCCAATGTTATCCCCCTTATAGATGCCCCCCATGTATCCCTCTTAAAGATGGCCCCCCCATGGATCCCCCTTATAGATACCCCCATGTATCCCCATTACAGATGCCCCCATGTTATCCCCCTTATAGATGCTCCCTCATGTATCCCCCTTATAGATGGCCACCATGTATCCCCTTATAGATGCTCCCCCCATGTTATCCCCTTTATAGATGCCCCCCATGTTATCCCCCTAATAGATGCCCCCCATGTATCCCCCTTATAATGACCCCCAGTCTGTGCAAAAAAAAAAAAAACACAACTTACCTGACAACTCGCTCCCCCGCCATGTCTCTCTTCTCCTGCTTCTCCGCTGCTACTGACTTATACCACTATATACTAACTAACACCACCGCTGCTACTGACTAATACCACCGCTGCTACTGACTAACATCACCACATACTGAATAATACCACCACATACTGACTAATACAACTGCTGCTACTGAATAACATCCACTGTACAAAGACCAATATCACCTCATCCAGTCATATAGAGGTAGCCTCAGCTCTACACAGGTTCTTTACTCCATATACATTACAGTGCAGTTATATCCGGTGACTCACAGGGGACGTCTTCTCTGATCAGAGTTCTTCCCTTTTCATCTTCTTCTCCATCTGTCCCGGGCCATTATGAGAACTTCTCTGTGCCACGAATCCACAGAATCTGCCAGACAGACATATTAGGCTCCTCACTCTGATACCATCCTCATCTCTATACAAACTGCACATCTGTCTTGTCCCCTTTGTGCCCTCATTAGGTGGGTAGGCTGGCGCTATGTGATCACCCTTATAGTTTATGCCCCCTCTGTGTAGTCCACTATAGTACATACCATATTGCATACACCCTCCATGGAGTCCCCCTTATAGATGCCCCCCCATGTTATCTCCCTTATAGATGCCCCCCTATGTTATCTCCCTTATAAATGCTCCCCCTATGTTATCCCCCTTCGAGATGGCCCCCCTGTTATCCCCCTTATAGATGGCACCCCTATGTTATCCCCCTTATAGAGGCCCCCTAGTTATCCCCCTTATAGATGCCCTCCCGGTTATCCCCCTTATAGATGCCCCCCCAGTTATACCCTTATAGATGCCCCCCCCCGTTATCCAACGTTATAGATGCCCCCTGGTTACCCCCCTTATAGATGCCCCCGGTTATCCCCCTCATAGATGCCCCCTAGTTATCACCCTTATAGATGCCCCCCGGTTATCACCCTTATAGATGCCCCCCGGTTATCCCCCTTATAGATGTCCCCCCCCCGTTATGCCCCTTATAGATGCCCCCCATGTTATCTCCCTTATAGATGCCCCCTATGTTATCTCCCTTATAAATGCTCCCCCTATGTTATCCCCCTTAGAGATGGCCCCCCCTGTTATCCCCCTTATAGATGGCATCCCTATGTTATCCCCCTTATAGATGCCCCCTAGTTATCCCCCTTATAGATGCCCCCTCAGTTATCCCCCTTATAGATACCCCCCAGTTATACCCTTATAGATATCCCCCCCCCCGTTATCCCCCTTATAGATGCCCCCTTGTTACCCCCCTTATAGATGCCCCCCGGTTATCCCCCTTATAGATGCCCCCCCAGTTATCCCCCTTATAGATGTCCCCCCCATTATCCCCCTTATTGATGCCCCCTGGTTTTCCCCCATATAGATGCCCCCCGGTTATCCCCCTTATAGATGCCCCCTCCCCGTTATCCCCCTTTTTGTTTCCCCACCTGTTATCCCCCTTATAGATGCCCCCCAGTTATCCTCTTATAGATGCCCCCCGTTATCCCCCTTATAGATGCCCCCCGTTATCCCCCTTATAGATGCCCCCCCAGTTATCCCCCTTATAGATGTCCCCCAGTTATCTCCCTTATAGATGCCCCCCAGTTATCCTCTTATAGATGCCCCCCCAGTTATCCCCCTTATAGATGTCCCCCCCATTATCCCCCTTATTGATGCCCCCTGGTTTTCCCCCATATAGATGCCCCCTGGTTATCCCCCTTATAGATGCCCCCTCCCCGTTATCTCCCTTTTTGTTTCCCCACCTGTTATCCCCCTTATAGATGCCCCCCAGTTATCCTCTTATAGATGCCCCCGTTATCCCCCTTATAGATGCCCCCCGTTATCCCCCTTATAGATGCCCCCCCAGTTATCCCCCTTATAGATGCCCCCCCCAGTTATCTCCCTTATAGATGCCCCCCAGTTATCCTCTTATAGATGCCCCCGTTATCCCCCTTATAGATGCCCCCCGTTATCCCCCTTATAGATGCCCCCCCAGTTATCTCCCTTATAGATGCCCCCCAGTTATCCCCCTTATAGATGTCCCCTAGTCTGTGCAATGCAGATAAAAAAAAAAAAAAAAAAACAACAACTAACCTGACAACTCGCTCCTCCGTCATGGCTCTTCTCTCCTGCAGGCTGGAACTGGCCCCCGGCTGACCCGCGGCTCCCCGTCTCTTTCCCGCCCCAGCCCCGGCAGCACACGCACCACAGAGCTCTGTTTGCGGCAGGACTGTTACTTCCGACACAGGAGGCGCGTGTTAGTGACACGCCCTGTGCCGGAAGTACTTCCCTGGCGCACACAGAGTTCACTTGTGCGTGTGCTGCCGGGGCTGGGATGGGAAAGAGCCGGGGGCCAGTTCCAGCCTCCCTCTTGTGACCGCAAGCAAAACACTGCTTGCGGTCACAAGAGGGAGTGGGAGGTCGCGGAGGCGACCGCTGCGACAGCGGTCGCTACGCCACTGGTGTGATTACATTACCTATGTCCCTGCTACGATTCAATTACAGAAAATGTAAAAGGGCTAGCTGTTTAGTGAAATTCATGACATGTTTATTCTTCCGCACAGAGAGAGGGGGCATGCAAGCCTCCCATAGACTGCCAGTATGGCACGGAGTCTGGTGGGGTTTTGTGGCGAAGAATTTCACCAGGTTTACTCCGTGTGAACAGAGCTTAACGCAGCAAATACTAACTAAGAAATGCAACTTAGTATTGAATCCTCTTATTCAAGAAATACCTCACATGTGGCCACAGTACGTCACCTGATTCAACCACAGGGTTCACACATGACAGAGGCCTGGTGAATTTTGGTGCCTCCTTTTATTTCGTTTTTTTTATTTTATTTCAGCCATTATACCATGTCACAGAGACCTTGAGGTGCCAAAATATTTTTGCAAGGCAAGTTGATGTTTTCCTTAGAATTTTTCTGGGGGACATGTGACACCTTGATAATTTTTTACTAAATTTTTTTATGAGGTTATAAAAATTAAAAAAAAAAAAAAAAAAGCTAATATTTACTATACATCACATATGACATGTTTTCTTTATTCGTCAGGTCGCTACGAATACAGTGATATGCATTTTATATAGCGTTTGTTATGCTACGACATTTATACTATAAAAACTGTTTGTGTCTTGCCATATTGTGTGACCTGTAATATTTTAACTTTTTTACCGATGGAGTTATGTGGTTTTTTTTTTTTTTGGTTTTTTTTTGCAGCATAAGCTGATAATTTTTAATGGTACACTTTCTGTCTGCATGTGACATTTTTATTGTTTTTTTTTACATTTTTTAGAGGGTGAGATTAACAAAAATTTGTCATTCTAGGAGGAGGCGATCGGGCAGCTGCTGCCCAATCGCCTCAAGGGACAGCAAGGGGGTGGAATACAAGGCAGGGCATCAGGGTATGTCATAATGTGGGAACTCCCTACTTTTCATGATGTTCTCGGACATCATATTGGGAGAAGGGGTTAAATACCTTAGGGGATATTAGTGAAACCTGCACTACGGGCGTACGCCAGGGAGAAGGTGTAGATCCGCTCCTTCTCCCTGACGTATGCCAGCCATATCCCCCACTCGCCCTATAGGCGAGCAGGGGGGCGTGGCAAGAGAGGGAGAAGGGCGGCCTTCCCTCGTGCCAGATTTACCATGATTTATGCCTTAATCATGGCAATAAATCTAGATTTCTGTGTCCACCGTACAGCAGGCGCAGGCCAGGAAGGTTTCACTAAGAGTCCTGCGCCTTTTAGTAAATCTAGTGTGAAAACTGGGGCGGGGCCTAATTTAAGAGTGGCATACAAGTCTTCCTAAATGTCCCTCACAGAGTCTTTCACTTTCACCTGGTGGTAATGTTCAGATTTTTCTGGGACCAAAGAATAGAATGTCTTAGGATCCATTTACAAGTTAGGACAGATGCAGATCACTCTGATTCTACCAATTTTTGATACCAGAAAGGGAAGATATTGCATCCCTGTGTAAATACTTTGTAGCTCATGCTCCAACTAGCCAGCTGTTTAGTCCATGCCACTGCTAAACCTGAGGAAAGATTGATCAAAGAAGGGGACTTAAAGGGGTGTGCTGTATTAAATCCCCACCAGCAGCCTAGTGAATCTCCAATTACCATGTGCTTGTATTAACAGCACAGCCCCTCTTATCATGCCATTGGAGACATTAGCAGTGGGTGTTTTCACCACTTCCTAAAAACCCACTTACCCATTCACGTTAGTCTGCAGCACACCATTAATAATAATAATAATAAGAATGCTTTTATTTGTATAGCGCACACAAATTCCGCAGTACTTTACATAGTTTTGCCAATTATTGCTCCCTGTCCCCATTAGGGCTCACAATCTAAATCTAACTATCTGTATGTTTTGGTATGAAACCAGAGTACCCAGAGGAAACCCACGCAAACACAGAGAGAACATACAAACTCTATGCAGATGTTGCCCTTGGTGGGATTTGACCCAGGAACCCAGCGCTGCAAGGCTACAGTGCTAGCCACTGAGCCACTGTGCTATTACTGTTCATTTATTATATTTATTTATACATTACTGTGTATGGAATTTTTATACAATTTTGTAACAGTATTGTTATAATATGTGGACATTGTGTGGTCGAATTATTATTATTACTTTATTTTATTTTTATTTTTTTTACCCCTCCTCCCCCCCTTACCCCTTAAGAAAATTCTGTGTACACCCTTGGGATAGCGAGAATAATATATATATATTTTTTTTCTGAACAATGAAAGAAATTTCTCAATTGTCCAAGGTTCATGGGAGTTGTGGGTTATATAAGGTGAAACTGTCTGGCTTTCACAGCATGATGGGGAACCACAGGTTGCCTATTACTAACGTAAACTCTAAAGTTAATGCATAAGCACATGTAATACATCTACATAAATAATGTACATTAACACTGAAAGCACATGTTGAATAATATATAACATTACATTGATAGACCCTTAGTAAGCTACCTAGCAAATAGGCATGCTGGGCAGAGTAGTTCAGACATTCCATCATTAAATGAAGATGTTAGTGCATGCAGGGATTTCCTATTCCACAGAAGTGCTTTTACACAGAGAGATTTATCTGACAGATTTTTTAAGATCTCAGTGTTTCCTTTATGACCTGTTCCCAGTTTATAGTCTGTTCCTGTCGTTGGCTTCAAAAATTTGTCAGATACATCTCTCTGTGTAAACGCACCATTACCCAGTAATAATGCCCCATTTAGCCAGAAACAATGCCCCATATACCCAGGCATTCCCCCTGTAACCAAATAAAATGCCCCATGAAGCCAGATATGCCTCCTGTAGCTAGTCATGCTCCCCTGTCAGATATACCCAGTGTTACCAGGTAAACCTTCCCATAATCAGATATGCCCCCTATAGCCAAATACAATGCCCCTTGAAGCCAAATCTGTCCCCTTGTAGCTAGTCATACCCCCTTGCAGGCAAGTCATGCCTCCTGTAGCCATATATGCCCCTGTAGCAAGTCATGCCTCCTGTAGCCATATATGCCCCTGTAGCAAGTCATGCCTCCTGTAGCCATATATGCCCCTGTAGCAAGTCATGCCTCCTGTAGCCATATATGCCCCTGTAGCCAGTCATGCCAATTATAACCAAGTATGCCCCCTGTGACCAGTAAAGCCCCACTATAAGCAGTGTGACATATTACCTGTACAGGCAGCTGGAGCCACCAGTATGCCATGCAGACAATTGGTGGCAGGTGCTGGAGGAGGGTAGGTTCAGTGCGGGCAGGGGCTGATGAACCTCCTGGGGAAAGGTAGGCCTTTGGTCTTAGCAGCATTGATTGGTACTTCAGCACATTGACGAATTATAGCACTCAACAATGTTCTGGTGCTAATTAATTTCTCTTTATCGCTTTGCACGTACCCCGTCAGCCTGTAGTGTGTACCTCTTGTGGTACATGTACCGCAGGTAGGGAACCACTGCCCTACCACATAACAAAATTTTGTGCCATGCTTACCTGTCCATACTTTCATCACCATGACTTATATCATATATCTGAGCCACCACTGAGCACTAGTTAACACATAGCAGTGTATTCTATTGATTACTAGGGTAAGTATCACTGAAATCTCTCTCTCTGCTACTGGACATTAGGAGACAACCTGCTGAAAGCTTAAGCAAACGTTTAAGGCCATATGTACACGTTCCGTAATTTACGGATCCGTATTTACGGATCCGAGTTAGTGCACATTGATGTCTATTGGGCTATTCACACTATCAGTAGCAGAAATGGATAAAAATTAATCATGAAAAAAAAAGGACATGTCCTAGTACGGACCCGGTGCGGACCCTGATTTTTTTACGGATGCTCTCATTGAAATCAATTGTTTATGGATTGTTTACGGATTGTAACATGTTGGCATCCGTATTTCCGCAAAAAAATACGGATGAAGTGCATTGAAAAGCATTGGAGTAGTAAAAATGGATTTACGGAAATACGGATGCAATACGGATGGAATACAGATGCAATACAGATGTCGAATCCATAATTTTTAGCGGGTTGTTTCACGACCAGAAAAAATTACTGAACGTGTGCATAAGGCCTAAAGAGCACAGAGCTTGTTATCCTCCCCATCTCAAGGGACCAAACACTTGGCTGGATTATTGGGTCGCTTTATATATTATATTAAGAATCTGCAATTTCTTATCACTCATACATTTAATTTACTAGTTAAAATGTTTCCATTAGGGCAGGGCATCAGGGGTATGTAAAATTCTGCAAATCAGGGGCAGCAGTACAAGGGGCCAACACACATCTTTCTGCCTCCAGCTGAACGTGTGGGACCTTGAGTATCCATGGTTGTCAGATTGTTATAGTGGCTGATACACATTGTAGAGGAGGAAGAGCCGAGCAGATTGATATATAGTTCTGTGGGAAAAGTTCCAGCATAGCTTGTAATTTATTCATGTGAACCTTTGATTGTTCTGGGCTAAGTAGTAAAATGGGCAGTCCTACTCAGTGACAGCAATCTGTGTATAAGTGTGAATATAGAGAAAACCGACAAATAATGGGTAGAACCGCCCGCTTGGCTACCTAGCCTAAAACAAGCAAATGTTTACATGAATAAATGACACACTATGCTGGAACTATTCCAACAGAACTATATATCAATCTGCTAAGCTCCTTCTGCTCTATACCACATTGCCTTTAAATTGGACTGCATTTTTAAACTGTTAGTGACGGCCAATACGCCTTTTAATGGCGGTCACTAATGGGCTTTATTCCGATACATGCGCCATTAAATCAATGCTCTGCTGCGCTAATGTGCTGGCAGGGCAGTGGGTTCAGATATAAGTATGACAGCAGATCTCCCCCTGTAACTACCCTGTAGTTTAACCCGTTAAATGCCGCTGTCAAATCATGTCAGCAGCATGTAAAGGGTTCCGGTGGCCGCCGCGGGTATACTCAAGTGATCGGAGGTCCAGCTCCCGATGGTCTCCATGGTAAAACCGGGGACCTATTAATGGCCCCCAGGATTACCATGTATATGCATCTGTACAGCCATGCCAGCGGTATGGCTGAGCAGATTGCCTGTCAGTAGTAGTGCAGTGTATTGTCACGTTAAGGCGTCCTCAGAGAGGCCATTGCTAGTGTGAAAATGCTAAAGTAGGAACTCTGTCTCTGAGGACGCCTTAACGTGGCGACATTGTACACTCTGTTTGATCAAATAGTTTGCTAAGATCTTTTCTAAAAAAAAAATAAATAAATAAATTATATTTTAATTTTTAATATTTACAGAGCAGGTGTTTACTGTGTGTACGCTGGGGGGAGTATATACGGTAAGTCCTTGCACCTGTAGGTTGCTGTTGCACCTTTTGTTTTTTGTCTGTACTTAAGCCACAAGCAGCGTGCAACCTGCAGTGTGAACAGAGTCATTGATGTGCTGCCAAAATTTCCCTTTTTTTCTGTTGCATGTGAGGGGTGTGGCTACCTCCTGTTGGCCTGCACTCTACCCATGTCCCAAGGATGCTATAAAAGAGATCATTTGGCTCCTATCTGCCCAGTTGTAGGCTTACTGAGCCCAGGAGAGGCCATTGCTAGTGTGAAAATGCTAGAGTAGGGACCGTGTCTCTGAGGACGCCTTAACATGGCGACATGGTACACTCTGTTTGATCAAATAGTTTGCTAAGATCCTCACTTTTCTAAAAAAAAAAAAAAATAATAATTTTTTTTATATTTTAATTTTTAATATCTACAGAGCAGATGCTTACTGTGTGTACGCTGGGAGGAGTATATACAGTAAGCCCTTGCACCTGTGGGTTGCTGTTGCTGTTGCTCCTTTTGTTTTTAGACAGAAGAATAGTCACCCCAGACTAAGGCAAAGGTCTCAAGGGCTTCAGGTACAAACTACAACTCGGTGTGTGATAGGTGGAAGTGTGTGTGGTACCCTGCTCAAAGACTGGACAACACTGAGGCAACCAAACATAGAATAAGTGCAAAGTTAACCCTTGTAATACCTTCAGCTGTGCCATAAACATGGAAAGTAGAAGGCAACCATCAGTCCAGAGCATAGAAATACACATATAATACCTAACACAGATGTACTAGAACAATATTGTCACAGGAACTCTAGGGCACAAGACTTGTCCATCCTCTTCCTTAGCCTCAATGTGCTCCTCCATCCTCCTCATTAGTTCCTTTCTCCATTCTCCTCCCTTAGCCTTATTATCGTTCTCCATCCTCCTTCACAGCCTTCATGCCTTCCTCCAAGTTCCTCATTTTCTATTCTCTCCTGCATGTCTCAGTGCCCTCCATTCTACTCTTTGACCTCCATGCCCTCCTCCATCCTCCTCCTCAGACTCCATGCCTTCCTCTATCTTCCTACTTAGCCTTCATGCACTACTTACTATTATTCCTATTGTCCTCTGGAACATCAATGTCCTTCACCCTCATCCTTCTCCTCTATGTCTACTTCCAATATTCTCCTCAGGGTAGGCTTCGGACTTTGACTCTTTCCCACTGAATCTGGATGTTCTGTCATTTTATATCTGTTAAAGGCAAAAATCAATTATTGGGGAATCTACCTACAGTAATTGAAGGTCCTCTCTACTTACAGGCGAAGCCTACCTACCTACTGGGTTGACCTACCTACCAATTATACTGTTCAGGACACCTAGTAAAGTAGGGTAAATGTGGTGTACCCCCAGTGATGTTGGTTGGAGGAGAGGCCGGTCACTTGCTAGGTGTTGTAGTATGACACCACTCCAGTGGTGGATGGTCGAGATACAGCTGGTCCTTGGGATGTTGTCACGTGACGCCAGTGCCTGGTGGGCACACAGGTGTGATGGCACGCCTGCTTTTATGTTACAAGGCCGGTTGTACCTTTTTCCCCTGTGGTCAGTGTCCTGCCGGGTTGCTACTGGATCCCTTGGGGTTATGTCTTGGATGGCCAGAGGGGTGTAGGCAAATAATCGGTGGTGGCGAATAATCACAGAGTCTTGGAATAAAGTTGAGTTGGTTAACTACTTGTAAAGGTGCAGCAGGTAATACAGAAGTGACAGTATAAGGTTCCTTTAGGTAAAATCTCTCAAACACACTTGACAAAATTCCAATAAACACTTGATCATAGAACGACCAGATCTGTAGGATAAGTGCAGTGTAGGATATAGTCGTGTTGGTTGAGTTGTGCTGAATAATTCAAAAAGTAGAGTAGCAGAGAGGAGGATGCCGTGAGAGTCTCAACTCATGTAGTAATGTGCTCTGCCGGGATTTTGGAGGATGAGGTAGAATACTTGTAATAATAATAATAATAAGAAGAAGAAGAAGAAGAAGAAGAAGAAGAAGAACACCTGTGCCCGTGTATTGACCTTTGACTTCAGTCTTCACACCACCTTATGCCCACTAGACTCAGTTATCTCTGGCTAGTCCTCTCCTAAGAAGAGTTTAACAGTGCATAGTGCTTTGAAATGTGTTACTTGTAAAGAAGTTGGTGACAGTGTGCTGTCTTGCGTCCTTCCCATGCGGGGTACTGACTAAGACTAGACTTGCTTGTAGGTACGGGGACCTGGCAGAGGGCCAGGGCCCAAATAGGACCACTGTGGAGAACTATCTGGCTTGTGTCCTTCCTCCACAACGTCCTGAACGAAAAGCCTTGCTCCTCCTCCACCCATGTGACTAACCTCTCTCGCGTGTAATGTGCGCTGGGAGTAGGTGAAAGAGCAACAGAAGAGGAAAGGAGGGAGATGATAGGAAAGAAGAAAGCAGAAATCCTACTGGTCTACAGATTCTGGTGAGTTGCCGTTTCTCGCTCTGGTTTCTTCGCTTTATATATTGGATGGTCTGTCCGCAAAGCACCACCTATAGTGCTGTATACATCATACATGCTAGGATTGCATACCAGCAACCCCCACTGCAGTGCAAAGTAAAGACCGTGCCAAGAGCTCTACACACTTTACAGAAACTGTAACTGTATGTAATGTATCGCAGGGACACAGAGCAGAGAGGGACCAGGCTCACACCGGGATAGATGGCACCAAGCAGGGAGGGAGAGAGGTGCCCGTACATCTAACTACCTCCCCCCTCCCTTCCTGCTCGGTGTGTGGAACACATTTACACAGTTATACTCCTCCCATCATTTGCTCATACTATGAGCAGATGATGGTGGAGTAGTACCAGACCGATCCCCATCACCATAACCACCCTACATACATCCCTCCATCCTACACCCGTCCCCACCCGCCGGCTCCCCCCTCCCCCGCGGCACTCATGAGAGCCCCGGCAGATGTTGAGAGCTGCCGCGGGAACATCATGCAGCTCTCGGCAGGGCGCTAATCTGCTGGGGGTAAGTGTGGCTCTCATGAATGCGCCGCCCATGCACGCGCGCGCGGGGGGGGGGGGAGGGTGTTGTGGTGACGGGTGGTGGACGGAGGGATGTATGTGGGGTGGTTATGGTGATGGGGATCGGTCTGTTACTACTCCCCCATCATCTGCTCCTACTAGCAGATGATAAGAGGAGTAGTGGAGTAGTACTGAGTGTATGTGTCCCACACACCAAGCAGGGAGGGAGGGGGAGGTAGTTAGATGTAGGGGCACCTCTCTTCTTCCCTGCTCGGTGCCATCTATCTCCCTCTCTCCCAGTGTGAGCCTGGTAATCGGCAGCACAGGGAGAGAGGGAGATGCCTTGTGTCCCTGTGATACATTACATACAGTTGCATATAAAGTACAGTTCCATAGACTTTTACATATAGAGCGCTCAACAGCAGCTGTGATCCAAGTTAGCAGATTGCTATTTGTGAAAATGCAGCATAGCAGGTGGCTGGTGGTAGGCATCCAGCTGAGCACATCACTAATAGTGCTGAACCAACCAAGAAGGCCAATGAAGGTGGTTGCCACACTCTGCAGATGGATGCTGATGGAGATTAGGCTGATCTGGTCACTGGTGGTCATCTTCCAGTTGAGCAGGTCTCTAATGGTTGTGTTTGGACTCTGCATTTTGAAGGTGCTGGAATTGCTACACTGCAGTTTGTTGGTAGTGGAATTGGGCCTCTGCAGGTTGTTGGTGGTAATGTTCTAGCTGGGCTGGTCTCTGATGGTAGTGTTCAGCCTCTGCAGGCCCCTAGTGATGTTGTCCCAGCTGAGCGGGTCGCTGATGGAGTTGCCCTAGTTCAGCGGGTTGCTGAAGGTTTCAATCAAGGTGAGAGTCTGTCTGGTGGAGAGACAGCCCACCAAGATTGTAACCGCATAGCACAGGAGGTTGCCAAAATGGCAAGATTTCTGTCAATCTAGTATATGCAGGCAGTTTACACAGGCATTACAGACAGTGTGTTCACTAGTGTGGAGCCTCTCATGACAGAGAGTCTGGCTCGGCACCTTCTTTTCTAGGGCCCTGGGATGACATTACCAATTATGTCACTTACTTGATGTCACTGCTTGTTGTATACTGATAAGAGATAAGCAAACCTGCCGAGGTTCAGGTTCGTATGAACCTGAACTCTCGGCTTCTGACTGACGCTGTCTGCCCGCTGCGTGGAGAGGGTGGATACAGCCGGAGGACCGCCTGGAAAACTGCCATACAGCCATAGCCATTTCCAGGCCGTCCTTAGGCTGTATCCACCCTCTCCACAGAGCGGGCAGACAGCGTCAGTCAGAAGCCGAGAGTTCAGGTTCATACGAACCCGAACCTCGGCAGGTTCGCTCATCTCTACCTCTGATGTCATGAGCATGCCCTGACAGGTTGTCAGGGCATGATGGAAGTTGTTGTTTCAGGTTGGGGCACATTGCACTGCAGTCTTAGCCATGTCACCCACTATACAATATCACAATACTGGAAGAATCTCTGTCTTTGGAGGAATTAGAACTAGCACTGAAATAGGCTTTTATGGCCTCTCAGAATGATGTAGGGTGAGTTCAGACATGGGGGATGTGTTGCAGATTTTTACAGCTCAATACATGTGACTAGTACAACTGGGTCCAGGGACATAGCTAAAGGCAGGTGGGCCCTGGTGCAAGATTTTAGCTTGGGGTCCCCCTATCCCATTCGATGAGATCTCCCAGCATGGTGTGTGGTAATATACAGGACTACATCTCCCAGCATGGTGTGTGATAATATACAGGACTACATCTCCCAGCATGGTGTGTGGGGTAATATACAGGACTACATCTTCCAGCATGCTGTTTGGGGTAATATACAGGACAACATCTCCCAGCACGGTGTGTGGTAATATACAGGACTGCATCTCCCAGCATGGTGTGTGGGGTAATATACAGGACTACATCTCCCAGCATGCTGTGTGGGATAATATACAGGACTACATCTCCCAGCACGGTGTGTGGTAATATACAGGACTGCATCTCCCAGCATGGTGTGTGGTAATATACAGGACTACATCTCCCAGCATGGTGTGGTAATATGCAGGACTACATCTCCCAGCATGGTGTGTGGTAATATACAGGACTACATCTCCCAGCATGCTGTGTGATAATATGCAGGACTACATCTCCCAGCATGCTGTATGTGGTACTATGCAGCACTACATCTCCCAGCATGGTGTGTGGGGTAATATACAGGACTACATCCCCCAGCATGGTGTGTGGGATAATATACAGGACTACATCTCCCAGCATGGCGTGTGGTAATATACAGGACTACATCTCCTAGCATGGTGTGTGGTAATATACATGACTACATCTCCCAGCATTCTGTGTGTGGTACTATGCAGCAATACATCTCCCAGCATGGTGTGTGGGGTAATATACAGGACTACATCCCCCAGCATGGTGTGTGGGATAATATACAGGACTACATCTCCTACAGTGGCGTAGCTACCAGGGTCGCAGCGGTCGCCAGAGGCCCTTGCCACTGCACTGCTCCCCCCTTAAATTACTCTTGTGACCGCAAGCATTGATTTGCTTGCGGTCACAAGAGCGTGCTCGTCCGGGCCCCCAGCTGATGCGCGGCTGCCGGGGGTGTCCCGTCCTATCCCCGGCAGTGCGGCGCATCAGTGAGCTGCCTGGGGCCCTGACTTCCGGCACAGGTAGTGCACGTCAGAGATGCTTCCTGTGTCAGAAGTCACAGCCCCGGCGTACAGGGAGCTCACTGATGCGCGTGCTGCCGGGGATAGGACGGGACACCCCCGGCAGCCGCGTATCAGCCGGGGACAGCGCCTGAAGAAGAAGAGGATCGCCGGGGGAGTGGGTTTTCAGGTGAGTTTGTGTGTTTGTTTTTTTTTAAATACTGCTTAGCATAGAGGAAAGGGGGGGCATCTATAATGGGGGGAAGAGAAGGGGGGGCATCTATAATGGGGGGAAGAGAAGGGGGGCATCTATAATGGGGGGAAGAGAAGGGGGGGCATCTATAATGGGGGGAAGAGAAGGGGGGGCATCTATAATGGGGGGAGAAGAGGGGCCATCTTCAAGGGGGGGAGAGGGGGCCATCTATAAGGGGAGGGGGTATCTATAAGGGGGGGAGAAGAGGGGGCCATCTTCAAGGGGGGGAGAGGGGGCCATCTATAAGGGGAGGGGGTATCTATAAGGGGGGAGAAGAGGGGGCCATCTTCAGGGGGGGGGGCATCTATAAGGGGAGGGGGGCATCTATAATGGGGGGGAGAGAGGGGGCATCTATAATGGGGGTAGAGGGGGTCATCTATAAGGGGAGGGGGCATCTATAATGGGGGGAGAGGGGGCATCTATAATGGGGGGGGAGAGGGGGCATCTATAATGGGGGTAGAGGGGTCATCTATAAGGGGAAGGGGGGTGCAACATGCAGTGGGGGCCATCTATATATACTATAAGGGGGTCACATAGAGTCAGGGCTACCCACCAAATAAGGGTGTAAAGGGGACAGTACAGATGTGCAGTGTGTATAGAGATGAGGATGGTGTCAGTGTGAGGAAACTAATATGTCTGTCTGGCAGATTCTGTGGATTCGTGGCTCGGAGAAGTTCTCATAACAGCCCAGGACAGATGGAGAAGAAGATGAAAAGGAAAGAACTCCGATCAGAGAAGACGTCCCCTGTGAGTCACCTGATATATTTGCGCTGTAATGTATATGGTGTATACAACCTGTGTGGAGCTGCTTCCACCTCTATATGACTGTATGAGGTGATAGTGATCTGTGTACAGTGGATCTTATTCAGTAGCAGAGGTGGTGTTAGTCAGTATGTGGCGGTGTTAGTCGGTATGTGGCGGTGTTAGTCGGTATGTGGCAGTTAGTCAGTATGTGGTGGTAATATTTGTTACTTGTTATCCGGTACTGTGTTTTATTAGTCTCAGTATACTGGTTTTGGTCAGTAACAATGTGGTGGTGATGGTAGTGGTTGTGGTGTGGCGTTAATATTTGCCCCTTGTATACTTGTATTATTGGCAATATTGGTCTCAGTATACAGTAACAGTATGGCGGTAATATATATGGTGATAATATTTTCACTTCCTATATGCTGATGTTATTGGTAATATCTGTCTTGGAGTGTGTGTGTATATATATAATATATATACATACACATACACACACATACACCTACCAGTAGCATCACTTGGTCGTGAAAGGGGGGGGGGGCCCAAGTTGACCTCTCGCACCAGGGCCCAGGAGACATTAGCTACGCCCCTAATCTCCCAGCATGGCGTGTGGTAATATACAGGACTACATCTCCCAGCATGGTGTGTGGTAATATACATGACTACATCTCCCATCGTGGTGTGTTGTAATATACAGGACTACATCTCCCAGCATGGTGTGTGGTAATATACAGGACTACATCTCCCAGCATCGTGTGTGGTTATATGCAGCACTACATCTCCAAGCATGCTGTGTGTGGTAATATAAAGGACTACATCTCCCAGCATGGTGTGTGGTCAGGGCCGTTTCTAGTGGCGGGCGGGCCAGGCGACCGCACAGGGCGCCGACAGCTAGGGGGCGCTGGCCGCCCGGCCGCCCGCCCCATCAGCTGCCCAGATCGCCGCCACCCCGCCCGGTGTGCGCCCCCCCGGCCCGGTCCCTCCAGGCAGCCGGATCTAGTACAGTGAGCTTCCGGCACAGGCAGACTGTCACACACCTGCCCGGAAGCTCACTGCTGTAGCCCCACAGCGCCCGGACTTCTCTCTTCTGTTTGGCAGTGGACATGTGACGTGATCACATGACCGCCGCTGAGGAGAGAAGTCCGGGCGCTGCGGGGCTACAGCAGTGAGCTTCCGGGCAGGTGTGTGACAGTCTGCCTGTGCCGGAAGCTTACTGTACTTACAAGATCAGCTGCCAGACAGAGGGAGACGCTGCCGCAGGATCCAGGAGAGGTGAGTGTATTTTTTCTTCTTCTCATAACTGCTAGAATGTGGGGGCTACAATGAGGCCAATAGTATGGAAGGCTACAGGGGGGGGGGGAGGCTACATGGGGGGAGGGCTATACTATTGGGGGCTATTTGGATGGGGGGGCTACTCAGGGGGAGAGCTATACTATGGGGGGCTACTCAGGGGGAGAACTATACTATGGGGGGCTACTCAGGGGGAGGGCTATACTATGGGGGCTACTTGGGGGGAGGGATATACTTTGGGGTGCTAGGCTATACTTTGGGGGTCTACCCGAGGGGAGGGAATTACTGTGGGGGGCTACACGGGGGGAAGGCTATCCTGTATGGGGCTATTACTATCTGTACTGCACAGGGGGATTAGTACTATAAGGGGGAAGACTGGGGGGATTATTACTATAAGGGGGAGCACAGGGGGGATTATTACTATGGGGGGCACTGGGGGATTATTACTATTGGGGGGCAAAGAGGGGATTATAACTATAGGGGGAAGCACAGGGGGGATTATTACTATGGGGATAGAGCACAGGGGGGATTATTACTATGGGGATAGAGCACAGGGGGGATTATTACTATGGGGATAGAGCACAGGGGGATTATTACTATGGGGGGAGCACAGGGCGATTATTATTATGGGGCAGAGCACAGGGAGGGATTAATACTATGGGGGGAAGAACAGGGGGATTATTACTATATGGGGGCACAGCAGGGGATCCTACATACAGGGGGCAACCCACATACCTACTGACTTCACTGCACATGACACAAAAAAGTGGAAGTTGTTGTTAAAGTTCGGAGCCTAAGATGTTTGTCTGGCAGGTTCAGAAGAGACGAATTGTAGCTGGAAGAAATCATCATGGAGGTCTGGGCCAGAAGGAAAGGAAAAGAGAAGTGACGCCTCAGATCCAAGAAGACGTCACCTGTAAGTCACGGAATTACTTCTTTTTTTTTTTTTTTTTGGGGGGGGGGGGGGGGGGCGCTTTTAGCAAGATTCGCCCTGTAGTCCAAATTACCTAGAAACGGCCCTGTGTGTGGTAATATGCAGCACTACATCTCCCAGCATGGTGTGTGGTAATATACAGGACTACATCTCCCAGCATGGTGTGTGGTAATATACAGGACTACATCTCCCAGCATGGTGTGTGGGGTAATATACAGGACTACATCCCCCAGCATGGTGTGTGGGATAATATACAGGACTACATCTCCCAGCATGGTGTGTGGTAATATACAGGACAGACTACATCTCCCAGCATGGTGTGTGGTAATATACAGGACTACATCTCCCAGCATGGCGTGTGGTAATATACAGGACTACATCTCCCAGCATGGTGTGTGGTAATATACAGGACTACATCTCCCATCGTGGTGTGTTGCAATATACAGGACTACATCTCCCAGCATGGTGTGTGGTAATATACAGGACTACATCTCCCAGCATCGTGTGTGGTTATATGCAGCACTACATCTCCAAGCATGCTGTGTGTGGTAATATAAAGGACTACATCTCCCAGCATGGTGTGTGGTAATATGCAGCACTACATCTCCCAGCATGGTGTGTGGTAATATACAGGACTACATCTCCCAGCATGGTGTGTGGTAATATACAGGACTACATCTCCCAGCATGGTGTGTGGGGTAATATACAGGACTACATCTCCCAGCATGGTGTGTGGTGATATACAGGACTACATCTCCCAGCATGGTGTGTGGGGTAATATACAGGACTACATCTCTAGCATGCTGTGTGTGGTAATATAAAGGACTACATCTCCCAGCATGGTGTGTGGTAATATGCAGCACTACATCTCCCAGCATGGTGTGTGGTAATATACATGACTACATCTCCCAGCATGGTGTGTTGTAATATACAGGACTACATCTCCCAGCATGGTGTGTGGGGTAATATGCAGGACTACATCTCCCAGCATGCTGTGTGGTAATATGCAGCACTACATCTCCCAGCATGTTGTGTGGTAATATGTAGGACTACATCTCCCAGCATGGTGTGTGGTAATATACAGGACTACATCTCCCAGTATCGTGTGTGGTAATATACAGGACTACATCTCCCAGCATGGTGTGTTGTAATATACAGGACTACATCTCCCAGCATTGTGTGTGTGGTAATATACAGGACTACATCTCCCAGCATGGTGTGTGGGGTAGTATACAGGACTACATCCCCCAGCATGGTGTGTGTGGTAATATGCAGGACTACATCTCCAAGCATGCTGTGTGTGGTAATATGCAGGACTACATCTCCCAGCATGGTGTGTGGTAATATGCAGCACTACATCTCCCAGCATGGTGTGTGGTAATATACATGACTACATCTCCCAGCATGGTGTGTTGTAATATACAGGACTACATCTCCCAGTATCGTGTGTGGTAATATGCAGGACTACATCTCCCAGCATGGTGTGTGGAGTAGTATACAGGACTAGATCTCATAATGGGAGTTGTAGTTCTGCTACAGATTAGAGGATGACACAGTACACTAGGGGCCATGTGAGTACATGTGTCTCCCCTTATCTACTATAATGCTGCTGCCTACTACTACTCGCATGGTTAGCAAGGGGCCCACAACTTGAAAAAATCCTGGGCCCATGGTAACCTTTTGCAACCTCAGAATTATGTAAAATATATATATATGAATGCCCGGAGAACCCCTTTAATCCAGTTCCATTCACGTATAGGTGCATCTGTAGTTGACATCTGTGGTTTCTTGTTGTTCTAGAGACTGCTGCATTATTATAGGTATTTGTGGCTGGTATATGTATCAGACATCTGTTATGCAGAAAGCTACATCAGGGGCCACATGAACGCTATAGACCCCTATAGACATATCTAATGTATTTCTCTTAATATAGTAAGTTACATTGCAGGCTGTAAATGATAGTAAGATATAGCACTGCATGTATGTACCCTTCTACTCCAGCGCGAGGCTCAGCCCTGGGAGTTATGTGCAGCATTATCATTTCCTTCCAGTGACAGCTACAATGTAGCAGCAATTATCGCCGCCAAGATGGCGCTGCAGCCCCAGTGCAGGAGACACAGAAGAGCGGGATTGTGCGGCCTCTTGTAGCTCTCCAATCCCAGTGCTCATTCCAAACAGAAGCAGTAGCGGCGCTGTTAGCAGAGCGAGCGCCTGTGCCTGAGAGGACTGCGGGGCTGTGGGAGCGGAGCGCCGGGACTGGGAACAGAAGATTCCGAGCCGCTGTGTGTCCGTGGGGATCCTCCGCGGAGAGCCGGGGAAGCCGGGACCGGAGCCCCCACACTACAGTCTGGGGATAACTTGGCTGGGTGGCGTTGGGGAGGGGGGGCGAGCTGTGAAGATGAATCGAAGTTTTAGTAAGTCCCAGACTCTGCGCTATGTGGCGAGCAGCGCCGTGGAGGTGAAGAGCAAGGTGAGCCCGAGCTGCTTGTGTCCCGGTCCAGGTGGTCTCCACCCCCCTGCCCGGTGCCGCCGTGTATTGTCCTGCTATGAATGGAGCCGCGCACAGAGCGAGGATGGGGCGGCCGGGCTGCTCTCCTCCTCATCCAGCTCTTTTGTTTCTAGTTCACTTAGGGAATGTGAAGAATTCCTGCTCCACACTGCTGGCAGCCTCCATGTGCCCCCTGTGCTGGGCAGCCTCCATGTACCCCCCTGTGCCTGGCAGCCTCCATGTGCCCCCTGTGCCTGGCAGCCTCCATGTGCCCCCTGTGCCTGGCAGCCTCCATGTGCCCCCTGTGCCTGGCAGCCTCCATGTGCCCCCTGTGCCTGGCAGCCTCCATGTGCCCCCTGTGCCTGGCAGCCTCCATGTGCCCCCTGTGCCTGGCAGCCTCCATGTGCCCCCTGTGCCTGGCAGCCTCCATGTGCCCCCTGTGCTGGGCAGCCTCCATGTACCCCCCTGTGCCTGGCAGCCTCCATGTACCCCCCTGTGCCTGGCAGCCTCCATGTACCTGGGACATGTACCCCCTGTGCCTGGCAGCCTCCATGTGCCCCCTGTGCTGGGCAGCCTCCATGTACCCGGGGCATGTGCCCCCTGTGCCTGGCAGCCTCCATGTACCTGGGGCATGTGCCCCCTGTGCCTGGCAGCCTCCATGTGCCCCCTGTGCCTGGCAGCCTCCATGTGCCCCCTGTGCTGGGCAGCCTCCATGTACCCGGGGCATGTACCCCCTGTGCCTGGCAGCCTCCATGTGCCCCCTGTGCTGGGCAGCCTCCATGTGCCCCCTGTGCTGGGCAGCCTCCATGTGCCCCCTGTGCCTGGCAGCCTCCATGTGCCCCCTGTGCCTGGCAACCTCCATGTGCCCCCTGTGCCTGGCAGCCTCCATGTGCCCCCTGTGCCTGGCAGCCTCCATGTGCCCCCTGTGCCTGGCAGCCTCCATGTGCCCCCTGTGCCTGGCAGCCTCCATGTACCCGGGGCATGTGCACCCTGTGCGGGGCAGCCTCCATGTACCCGGGGCATGGACACCCTGTGCCGGGCAGCCTCCATGTACCCGGGGCATGGACGCCCTGTGCCTGGCAGCCTCCATGTACCCGGGGCATGGGCGCCCTGTGCCTGGCAGCCTCCATGTACCTGGGGCATGGGCGCCCTGTGCCTGGCAGCCTCCATGTACCTGGGGCATGGGCGCCCTGTGCCTGGCAGCCTCCATGTACCCGGGGCATGGGCGCCCTGTGCCTGGCAGCCTCCATGTACCCGGGGCATGTGCTACAACGTAATTCACACTAAGTGATCAGCATGTGACTGCAGGGAGTAGTGAGTGTCAGTACAAGTGTCAGTATGGTTAGTAAGCCTCAGCATGTAAGGATGGCTGTTACTATTGAGGGTACACTGATGTGGGTGAGCAGGATGGTACCATACATGTATAGTGCTTATTCCATGTGCCAGCTACTACTGACAAGCTGGGCTTCCCCTGGGTACCTGGATGTATGTTGGGGCAGTGCAGATCTCCTCACCCACTACAAGGGCTATGTAGAATGATAGATTCTGTACTGGGTTTATATTGGTGACTATTACATAAGCTCCTGCAGTCTCGCAGCCCCGTGACATGGCCAGAAGTGAGTTATTTGAGGCTACTCTATTCCCAGAGCTGATATTGTCCTTTCATTCTGGGAGCTGGCTGCAGGATTGTGTGTTTTCCTGGGTCTGGGGGCTGTTCCTCTGTGGGAATGCCTGGCGCTAACAGCATGCACATGTTGTGGTCTAAGGGATGTGTGCTATAGGCTGGCAGCTGAGAACGCCTGGAGGACGGTGGGGAGCCGTGCTTGGGAAAGGCCTTGGAAGATTGCTGAATGGCGAGAGCCCCTTCACCACAACCAGGAGGCACAATTCAGCACACACATTGCCCGTACACCCAGTATATAGGTTCAGCCACCTTAGTCATTGTAAAACCATTTAATGTGAGCTTTGTGCTGATCATAAAGTGGGATTTTGTGGAGCCCAGCAGCCTCCTTCCACACCTCAGTGAGTCAGTGCAGGTTCAGTGTATACTCATCGCTTAAGCTTTCATCTCCTGTCCTGTTACAACTTGCAGCCGAAGCTCGGAGCAGTTTTCTAGGCTCTTGCTTTCTTTATTGGTAAGGCAGAGTGATGTTTCCCATCATTAAATCAGTGTGCGTGATAGGACAGGCGTGACATCATGCATAACAAATCATACTAAGCGGGATGTGTTTTCCTGTCATTGATAGACAAACCCTTTTTAGTGTAATACCTGAAGCATCTTTCACTTCTGTTTACCAGAGGCCATATGAAGTGGAATGCTGCCTGGGCACCAAAAGGGGCCTCAGTTGTGTGTCCTTGTAGTTGGTGTATGTGTTCCAGTAGAGCTGGCTGGACACTGTTGCGCCTACCAAAAAAATAACTGAATGGGCCATGACGTGTGAAAGCAATGCCCACTTTGGGAAAACAATCAGAACTTGGTCAGTGGTGTCCTGTTTATTATTTAGCACTAACATGTCCCGCAGTGATGTAACAGAGATTGTGGTGTTCTTGGATATTTCACAAATCGCTAACTTTAATCCCCCCCATATGATTTCTGCCATTTTGCACTGGGCAATATTTTTGTGCCTCAAATATGATGATTCAAAAGTCCAGGTTAGAAAGACGTCAGATTCCTGTCTACTGCTGGCAACTTAATAAATCTCTCTCTCCAAAATGTCCTGTCTTCTGTTTGGGTGTCCAGTGTTCTCAAATGACAGTTTATGATATCATTTTTTGTTAAATGTTTTTTCCTGGTTTCCTACATCCCAGATGTGTAACACACTGCAGGATATGTCGGTGCTCTAAGTTAAAGGGCTATTCCATCTGATAAAGTGATAAGATATTGCTAGGATCAGGGCTGTGGAGTAGTTTTGATATGAATTTTACAAGTTTTGCTCAGTAATATATATTATATGCAACATTCTAAATAGGACACTGGCCCTATTACATAAGGGTGGTCGGGGGATATATAAGTAATAGGACACTGGCCCTATTACATAAGGGTGGTCATGGAAAAGTTGTCGGTCACTATTTGGCAGTTTGTTTCTAAGCTGGAAGAGTCCATTGTGTGTGTGTGTGTGTGGGGGGGGGGGGGGATGAGATCTGTGCTGTTCTCTTCCTGGATGCTGGATGACTGTATATGAGCAGCAGTGTAATATGAAGATATCCTGTGTAATATAGAGGAGGAGAAGACATAAGTAGTGTAGCAGTAACCTCTGTCCTCAGTGGGGTGTTTCCTCTCTGGGAGAAGATTGTGTGCTTTTCTTCAGTGTTCTATGGCTGCAGCAGGCTGTGAATGTGTGCTATGGCTGCAGCAAGCTGTGTGTGTGTGTGTGCACACTATGGCTGCAGCAAGCTGTGTGTGTGTGTGCACACTATGGCTGCAGCAGGCTGTATGTATGTGTGCTATGGCAGCAGCAGGCTGTATGTATGTGTGCTATGGCAGCAGCAGGCTGTATGTATGTGTGCTATGGCAGCAGCAGGCTGTGTGTATGTGTGCTATGGCAGCAGCAGGCTGTGTGTATGTGTGCTATGGCCGCAGCAGGCTGTGTGTGTGGTGTGTGCTATGGCCGCAGCAAGCTGTGTGTGTGGTGTGTGTGCTATGGCCGCAGCAGGCTGTGTGTGTGGTGTGTGCTATGGCCGCAGCAGGCTGTGTGTGTGGTGTGTGTGCTATGGCCGCAGCAGGCTGTGTGTGTGGTGTGTGCTATGGCCGCAGCAGGCTGTGTGTGGTGTGTGCTATGGCAGCAGCAGGCTGTGTGTATGTGTGCTATGGCAGCAGCAGGCTGTGTGTATGTGTGCTATGGCAGCAGCAGGCTGTGTGTATGTGTGCTATGGCCGCAGCAGGCTGTGTGTGGTGTGTGCTATGGCCGCAGCAGGCTGTGTGTGTGGTGTGTGCTATGGCCGCAGCAGGCTGTGTGTGTGGTGTGTGCTATGGCCGCAGCAGGCTGTGTGTGTGGTGTGTGTTATGGCCGCAGCAGGCTGTGTGTGTGTGGTGTGTGTTATGGCCGCAGCAGGCTGTGTGTGTGGTGTGTGTTATGGCCGCAGCAGGCTGTGTGTGGTGTGTGCTATGGCCGCAGCAGGCTGTGTGTGTGGTGTGCGCCATGGCTGCAGCAAGCTTTGTGTGTGCGCGCTATGGCTGCAGCAGGGTGTGTGTGTGTGTGTGTTTATGTATGTGCGCTATGGCTGCAGCAGGCTGTGTGTGTGCGCTATGGCTGCAGCAGGCTGTGTGTGTGTGCGCTATGGCTGCAGCAGGCTGTGTGTGTGTGCGCTATGGCTGCAGCAGGCTGTGTGTGTGCGCGCTATGGCTGCAGCAGGCTGTGTGTGTGTGCTGTGGCTGCAGCAGGCTGTGTGTGTGAGCTATGGCTGCAGCAGGCTGTGTGTGTGCGCTATGGCTGCAGCAGGCTGTGTGTGTGTGTGGTGTGTGCGTGCTATTGCGTGCCCCCACAGTGACCTTCTATATCACTGTGTGACCTCTTTATCACTGTGTGACCCCTCTCTTTGTGACCTCTATATTACAGGTATCTGGCATTGTTAGCAGTGTTTCTGTGTGTATGGTGAAAATTTTGTTAGAAACATAGAAGACTGTCAGCAGGAAAAGACCACCTGCTCCTTCTAGTCTAGTTGTGAGTAGTTCAGGACATGGAGGCTGGAGACTGGCTGCATCCACTGCACACACAGGAGAAGCTGCTTTATACCTTTCCTTATTCCCTCAGAAGTCGCCCCAGGATCATGTAGGACATTAGGGAGAAGCTGCTGAGCCAGTGTAATAAATAACTCCCCTGGTATATGACTGGTCATTTATGAAAGAGCAGGAGTCGGGAGTCTGAGTCGGTCCTGATAAAATTCAGGAGTCGGAGTTGAAGTCGGAGCTGCGGCTTACCGACTCCACAGCCCTGGCTAGGATATGGCATGACTTTGTTTGGTAGTGGTCTTGACCATGAGAATGATGTAGCTCTGGGTTAGTGCTGCATTCTGAGTTTATATACAGCAGCAAACCATGGTGTACTTTGGAATAGTGCAGCTGCCCTGAAACAAATAGTCTTTTAATATAACCCTCTGTATACTAAGACTTGTGTAATTCCTTTGTATTATTGTTCCTTGTGGTGTGAAACACTTATTGAAAAAGTGAATGAACATGACTAGTAAGGCCTCATATGAAAGAGTATCTTGTTGCTGCTAAGTACATGCACCATAATCATGAGCGCAGTATAAAAACTTATGCACCTCTTAATTCCCAGCAGGACATAAATCCTTATCCAATGCAGCCTCTCTATAAGTTACCTGTAACTTTACTGTAGTGTCCCCTTCTGTGGACCCTTGAAGGACGCCTTGGGGGAGATTTATTATGACTGGCATTACATACATCAGTCAAATTGAAGTGGGTTGTAAAGTAAAAGAGACACCTGCAGCTACAGACAGAAACTTGAACTTATTGTTTAGAGATTTGTTTACCCTTTAAAGGGTGGTTTTATGCAGGAAATAAGTATCAATTGGATTCTTTCTTTTTGCAACTTTAGGTGTCATGGACAAGGTTGGATAAGGTTTAGGATATACAGTGATTGCTAGTTGTGTGACCAGGAATCACTGTTTTGCACTGCCTGATGACACAGCTCCATTGCTTATAGAAGTGAATGGAGTTACATTGCAATTCTGTAGCAGCCACAACCCATTGTCACAGCCACTTGTCAGTTTCCACTTGTCCCCATTCACTAATGTGAGTGGTTAAGTCGTGTGACCAGGAATTGCTGTGTAGCCCCATCCTTATAATTCTGTAGATCCTCTAAGTCATTGTTCCCCAACTTTAGTCCTTAAAGGGTGTGGCGCTAAGAAATTATTCACAGAATAACACACATTACAAAGTTATACAACTTTGTAATGTATGTTATGTCTGTGAATCGCCCCCTTTCCGTGTCCCACCAGCCCCGCCCGTGTACCCGGAAGTGTGTGGTGCATTATACATTACCTGATCCGTGTCGCACATGTCCTCCATCTTGTGCCAAACGTCATCTTCGGACGGACGAATCGCTGCCGCCGTCCCCCCTCTGCCGCGTCATAACTGTGCTCAGCCGCAATTGGCTGAGCACAGTTATGCTCAGCCAATCGCAGCTGAGCGGCTGATGACGCCAATCGCGGCTGATGACGCCAATCGCGGCCGAGCGGCTGATGACGCCAATCGCGGCCGTCCGTACGAAGATGACGTTTGCCACAAGATGGAGGACATGCGCGACACGGATCAGGTAATGTATAATGCACCACACACTTCCGGGTACACGGGCGGGGCTGGTGGGACACGGAAAGGGGGCGATTCACAGACATAACATACATTACAAAGTTGTATAACTTTGTAATGTGTGTTGTTCTGTGAATAATTTTTTAGCGCCGCACTACCCCTTTAAGGACCACCAACAGGTCATGTTTTGAGGATATCCCATACAGCGAACACCTGTGGTGATACCTGATGCACTGACTACCATTATATCACCTGTGAAATACTAGGAAATCCTCAGAACATGACCTTTTAATGGTGGTTCTTGAGGGCCGGAACAGGGCTTTAAGTTGTACAGAGCCATATTGTTCACACACAATATTTTGGAATGGGCGGAGAATTCTGCCTGCCTCCCTGTCATAATGACAGTCTATCTGAGGCTCACACGGCTTCTCTCTCCGCGCTGAAGAATAAACATGTTCATTCTTCAGCACTGAGAGAGGAGGCGCACGAGCCTCCTATAGACTGCCATTATGACAGGGAAGCTAGTGGCATTCCGTGGCGGAGAATTCTGTCAATTTTGCTGCGTGGGAACGTAGCCTTAGGGTGGGTTCAACATGGCCCGGTACATACATTACTGGTCCGTGCTCTGGCTTGTTCTGTGGCTCCCGGCTCCCTGGTGTCCCGTTCAGCCATCAGTGTGCTGCGATTCCGTTATGTGTGAACCCACCCTAAATATGAGTCACCAGTGCAACCAGGCCATGGGGAAAGCAAATCGTATGCTGGGCTGTATAGCTAGAGGTATAACCAGTAGGAAGAAGGATGTATAGAGCTCTAATCAGACCACATCTGGAATACTGTGTCCAGTAATGAAAACTTCACGTACGAAAAGATATTGATAAAATAGAACAGGTCCAAAGATGGCTTACAAAAATGGTGGAGGGTGTGAGGCACAGAATATATCAGGAAAGACTAAGGGTACAAAACCACACACCGTATACCCAACAAATACGCAGCAGATTTGATGCTGTGTTCAGTTATTTAGATTTAATTAGCTGCGGATTTGCTGCGGATCGCAGCAGTAAATACGCTGCGTATACGATGTCTGGTTTTATACTCTTAATCTGTATAGTCTGGAGTAAAGAAGGGAAAGGAGGACATGATTGAAACCTTTAAATATACACAACTAAGGCTCAAATAGTGCGGTCTATGCGCACCCTAATTACTGAAACCAAAAAAAACTAAAGAATGCAAGACCAAAATATATAAATGTTAATTTTTATTGATATATCATAGAAATTAGATTAAAATTTTTTTTTTTTATATATCAAAGGAGCTGGAGCTATACAAATCCCCAACAAGACGGTGGACATAGGGTTCCATCATGTATGGAGTTACACATAATATCACATAATAAATGACAATAAAGGGAACCTATATATTATACACTCACCGGCCACTTTATTAGGTACACCATGCTAGTAACGGGTGGTCTTCTGCTGCTGTAGCCCATCTGCCTCAAAGTTGGACGTACTGTGCGTTCAGAGATGCTCTTCTGCCTACCTTGGTTGTAACGGTTGGCTATTTGAGTCACTGTTGCCTTTCTATCAGCTCGAACCAGTCTGCCCATTCTCCTCTGACCTCTGGCATCAACAAGGCATTTCCGCCCACAGAACTGCCGCTCACTGGATGTTTTTTCTTTTTCGGACCATTCTCTGTAAACCCTAGAGATGGTTGTGCGTGAAAATCCCAGTAGATCAGCAGTTTCTGAAATACTCAGACCAGCCCTTCTGGCAACAACAACCATGCCACGTTCAAAGGCACTCAAATCACCTTTCTTCCCCATACTGATGCTCGGTTTGAACTGCAGGAGATTGTCTTGACCATGTCTACATGCCTAAATGCACTGAGTTGCCGCCATGTGATTGGCTGATTAGAAATTAAGTGGTAACGTGCAGTTGGACAGGTCTACCTAATAAAGTGGCCGGTGAGTGTATACACATATACTGGGCACTGGGTAAATATTGCACAAAATAGATGAATCTCAAAGTGAGTATACAGACAGAAACACCATCAAACAGAAAAATAAATATTACCCATACATGTCCTTAGTATAGGAGTCCACCACACCATTCACCCGACGCACGCTTCGCATGTTGCTTTATCAAGGATGATTTGGGGATTTGTATAGCTCCAGCTCCTTTGATATATGAAAAAAAATTTTTAATCTAATTTCTATGATATATCAATAAAAATTTAAATTTATATATTTTGGTCTTGCTTTCTTTAGTTTTTTTTGTTTCAAACCTTTAAATATGTTAAAGGCCTAAATAAGGTTCAGGAGGGAAGTGTTTTAACCCCTTAGCGACCCATGACGTATCTGATACGTCATGGTGCCGCGGGGGGTGTTCAGAGCGGGGTCCCGCCGGGACCCCGCTCTGAACGGCGCTGATCCCGGCTGACATGTGCAGCCGGGCAGTGCCTCTGTTAGCCGGCGCGGGTCCCGTTGCCGCGCCGGCTAATTAAGCACTTCAATGCAGCTGTCAAACCTGACAGCTGCATTGAAGTGCTTTATGCACAACATCCCTGGTGTCTAGTGGGTCGAATCTCCCCCCCGCCGTCGGAATGACGCTGATCCCGGCTCGGCAATAGATTGCTATGGCCTGCAGCAGGCCATAGCAATCTATGACCGATCTCATGGATCTTTGCTGTGTATATACACAGCATTGATCTCTATGAGAGATCAGTGCTGTCTATATACAAGCCCCCCAGGGAGGCTTCTAGTCCATGTAAAAAAAAAAGTAAAAAAGTGTTTTTATTAATAAAAAATCCCCTCCCCTAATAAAAGTCCAAATCACCCCCCTTTTCCCATTTTATAAATATAAAGTAATAAATAAACAAATAAACATATTTAGTATCGCCGCACACGTAATCGCCCGAACTATTAATTAATTAATCACATTCCTGATCTCGCACGGTAAACGGCGTCAGCGCAAAAAAATTCCAAAGTGCAAAATTACGCATTTTTGGTCGCATCAAATCCAGAAAAAATGTAATAAAAAGTGATCAAAAAGTCATATATGCGCAATCAAGGTACCGATAGAAAGAACGCATCATGGCGCAAAAAATGACACCTCACACAGCCCCATAGACCAAAGGATAAAAGCGCTATAAGCCTGGGAATGGAGCGATTTTAAGGAACGTATATTTGTTAACAACGGTTTGAATTTTTTTACACGCCATCCGATACAATATAAGTTATACATGTTATATATCATAGTAATCGTAACGACTTGAGGAACATGCATAACAAGTCAGTTTTACCATGGGACGAACGGCGTAAATGCAAAACTCCCTGAAATCAAAACAAATTCGTTTTTTTTTCAATTTGACAGCGCAAATGATTTTTTTTCGGTTTTGCAGCATATGTTATGGAAAAATAATGCCTGTCATTACAAAGTACAATTGGTTTCGCAAAAAATAAGCGCTCATATACGTCTCTAGGTGAAAAAATGCAAGCGCTGTTGACTTTTAAACTTAAAATGGAATAAGCAAAAGCGCAAAAACGAAAATTGGCTTTGACCTTAAGGGGTTAATTAAAAAAAAAAAACTAAAAAAAACACATGAACAAGAGGACACAGTCAGAGATTAGTTTGGGGAAAGGTTAGAAACAACGCAAGAAAATAATGCTTGGAACAAACTTCCAGCAGATGTGGTTGGTAAATCTACAGTAACTGAATTAACACATTCCTAGGATATACATATATAAGTTTCCCAAGATAATAAAAAAAATACCAATAGGGCAGGCTAGATGGACCAGGTGGTCTTTTTCTGTCTGACGATCTTCTATGTTTGCATTCGAAAACATGGACCAACCACAAAAAATAGCTGAAAAAGTAAAATAGACCAAGTTGGCTATTTTTGGTCCTTTTTTTTTTTTTTAATTTGTACAAGATCTCATTGTTCTTTTGTATGCCCCTGATTTTCTGATTTCATATAAAATGAGAAAGCAATTTGTGGCATACTTTGTTTCTCCCTTGGAGGCATTGCTTTTGAGGAGCATACCTTCCAATTCGGTGCTGTATGATGCACCATATGACAACACACCAAGGGCCTAGGAGAAGTCTGGCGATTAAAAAAATGCAGGGGGGGGGGGGGGGGCATAATAATCAGTCACTACTTACCTCTCCCAGTGGGGGATTGCCATTCTGGGATTATCTTCATAGCCAATGTTACGACCCAGTTGATGGACTGCTTGCTCCCCCAGTCAGTGACTGGGGTGGGGCACCACCGCGGTTGCTGGCTGATTTCATAAAAAATGAGAAAGCAATTTGTGGCATACTTTGTCACATAACAAGCATATTCTCCCTTGGAGGCATAGCTTTGGAGGAGCATACCTTCCAATTCGGTGCTGTATGATGCACCATATAACAACACACCAAGGGCCTAGGAGAAGTCTGGCGATTAAAAAAACGCAGGGGGGGGGGACACATAATAATCAGTCACTACTTACCTCTCCCAGTGGGGGATTGCCATTCTGGGATTATCTAGCCAATGTTACGACCCAGTTGATGGACTGCTTGCTCACCCAGTCCGTGACTGGGGTGGGGCACCACCGCGGTCACTGATTGGCTGAGCGAGCAATCCATCGGGTGTTTCGTTCATCAGAACTCCGGGGGGTGGGATACCTTCCAGCAGGGTTCCCGGAGCTTGTAACCAGGCGCCCGGGCACAATGAGGGTTAAGTAGTGATTGTTTATTATGTTCCCCTCTGCCCTTTCTGTCTAATATCTTGCTGTTTTACTATTTTTTTTTATTTTTTATTTCTAACTAGATTTCTAAATAGATTGTTGAATAATCCATTTAGAAGCAGTGTGCTATACAGGGCAGCGGAGTCAGAGTCGCGGAGTCGGAAAAAATGTACCGACTCAGACTCCAGCTTTAAAAAAAATTCTTAGAACACTTTAGAATTGAGTTTTGATATGGATTTTATAAGTTTTGCTCATCAATATATATTATGAGCAACATTCTAATAGGACGCTGGCCCTATTAGATAAGGGTGGTCGGGGAATATATCAGTAATAGGACACTGGCCCTATTAGATAAGGGGGGGGGGGGGTCGTGGAAAAGTTGTCAGTCACTATTTGGCAGTTTGTTTCTGGAAGATCTGGAAGAGGCCAGCAGTGTAATATGGAGATATCCTGGGTAATATAGAGGAGGAGAATACATAAATAGTGTAGCAGTAACCTCTGTCCTCAATGTGGTGTTTTTCATCAGTGTTCTATGGCTGTGTATGTGTGCTATGGCTGCAGCAGGCTGTGTGTGTGTATGTACTATGGCTGCAGCAGGCTGTGTGTATGTGTGCTATGGCTGCAGCAGGCTGTGTGTGTGTAGGACTCTGTGTGCTATGGCTGCAGCAGGCCGTGTGTATATGCTATGGCTGCAGCAGGCTGTGTGTGTGTGTGTGTGTGTGTGTGTGTGTGTGTGTGTGTGTGTGTGTGTGTGTGTGTGTGTGTGTGTGTGTGTGCGCGCGCGCGCGCGCGCGTGTGCTATGGCTGAAGCAGGCTGTGTGTATGCTATGGCTGCAGCAGGCTGTGTGTATGTGTGCTATGGCTGAAGCAGGCTGTGTGTGTATGCTATGGCTGCAGCAGGCTACCTGTGTGTATGTACTATGAGCAAACGTGAAAAAACAAAATAAAAAGGAGATACAGCTCACCAGTAGATGAATGTTGTGGCAGCTGGCAGGATTGGAGAGGGTGCTCGATCTTCAAGGCGTTGGCCAGACGCCTTATGCAAGGTATAGCTGAGAGGAAAGGGTGTAGAAGTCGGCACTCCGGGACGTAGAAACTTAAAATTTAACTTTTATTCGGGCATTTTAAATGCCCGAATAAAAGTTAAATTTTAAGTTTCTACGTCCCGGAGTGCCGACTTCTACACCCTTTCCTCTCATGTATGTACTATGGCTGCAGCAGGCTACCTGTGTGTATGTACTATGGCTGCAGCAGGCTACCTGTGTGTATGTACTATGGCTGCAGCTGGTTGTGTGTGTGTGTGTGTGTGTGTGTGTGTGTGTGTGTGCGTGCACTATGGCATACCCCCACACCCACAGTGACCCCTCTATATTACTATGTGTGACCCCCTCTATATTACAGGTATCTCGCATTGTTAGCAGTGTTTCTGTGTGTATAGTGAATATTTAGTTAGAAACTAAAAGACCACCTGCTCCTTCTAGTCTAGTTGTGAATTGCGCAGGACATGGGGGCAGGAGACTGGCTGCATCCACTGCACACACAGGAGAAGCTGCTTTATACCTTTCCTTATTCCCTCAGAAGTCGCCCCAGGATCATGTAGGACATTAAGGAGAAGCTGCTAAGCCAGTGTGATAAATAACTCTCCTGGTATATGACTGCCCATTTATGAAGAAGTCTGAGTCTGAGTCGGTCCTGATAAAATTCAGGAGTCGGAGCTGCGGCTTACTCCACAGCCCTGGTGGTGCTATACCTGTTCTCTATGGTCTCCGCTCCTCACAGATGCATTGGCAACACATCTTAGAGATGGTTTATACATCATGTCCCTATGCTGTTAACAATGTAGAAAATCCAGCTAAATACATTCATTTTTCTCTTAAAGGAACCATCTAAACTATCCCCACATGTGGTATTTTCTTCCAACAATAGGGATTTACTTGAGCTGGCGGAAGAACAGCATAAGGCTGAAGGTTGCCCATCCCTAATCTAGAGTATTCTTTTCTTCTTGTATAAACACACACACCGTATACACAGCGTATTTACTGCTGCAATACGCAGCAAATACGCAACAAATACTCAGCAGATTAGATCTAAATAAATGAACACAGCATCAAATCTGCACCATAAAATCTGCTGCAGATCTGCTGCGTATATTATTTGCTGTCCCCTAAACCATTAGCTTCATGGCTTTCATTGCATGCCCAGACTTGTATTGTGTTTATTGACACCTGTACTTGAAACATTTACAAATTCTGCTTTTACGTGCCGCCTGTTTTAATATGATCTAGTTCAAGTCTTGAAGATGTTAACTTCTGAAATCAATTTCTTCATTTCCCTTTCTGAGGATTTCTAAAACGTGGCATATTGCTTAGCCTGTTGTATTCTGCTGTTGGTGACTTGGTATTATAGTCATGTGGAAATCATGTGTACACATCCATGCACAGGCTGCAGAAACAACTGCACTCACTTCTTTGTAACTGGTTTTCAGCTGAGTGACCTCAGTAGGAGCTTCTGCGTCAGAAAAAGAAGGGACGTGGGTTTAGAGCGGTGACCTCATTCTATTTTGGATGCAGAAATTTTTCATGTCCAAAGTGTGTGTGTGTGTGTGTGTGTGTGTGTGTGTGAGATTTTACACAGAGAGATTTATCTGACAGATTTTTTAAGCCAAAGCCAGGAACAGACTATAAACAGGGAACAGATCATAAAGGAAAGACTGAGGTTTCTCCACTTTTCAAATCCATTCCTGGCTTTGGCTTCAAAAATCTGGCAGATCTCTCAAAAAACCATAAACATATCCTTAGAAGTAATTGAGAAGTATTAGAATTTCCCCTTTTTATTTGCGTTGTTAAAATCTGCAGTAATCTGGAGTACAGTAGAAGGCCACTGGATGAAACTTTACAGATGACTACATGGATATTGACCTGTGTTCTGTAGACATCTACATTTCAATGCAATCCTTAGTTCTTATTCACATGATTTTTTGCGGCTTCCATTGGGCTGAATGTTGACAGAATGTTAGGATGTCGTCATGCTGCCCTGTGTCTTGCCACGGGGCCCATTGAAGTTTAGGGGCCATTCGGCAGCACGTCTGGCTGCATGTCCACATCCCTTTTTGACAGGATCCCGATAGACAACCTTACCATAGAGGTAAAAATGTGGTCTGAATGCAGCCTTACCCTTATTGTTTTTTTACAAACTGAAGCCACTAAGTAGTGTAGCCGGAAGAACAAATGCCTTTAAATATGGAGTGTTTTCTCAGTGTCTTGAATGCTGACAAATACTTCTTTGCAGCCTTACGGCAGGTAATAAATCTCAGATAGTAATGATATGTCTGAACACATTATTCACTGCAGAGCCGAGGAAGGTTAGAATGTGACTGTTTGGTGTGACTGGGTGTACGCAGAATGATATACTTCCCATACTAGACATAAAAAAAATGCTGCTGCTTCCTATTTTATAGGGTTATTGGGGATTAAAAATGTAATCTCTCTGGTCCTTCTTGTATCTTTCATCCTCCACATCTATGGCAGATATTTGTGATATGAAAATCAACCTCTATATTTGGAAAATGCACAATATAGTGAAAACCACTTTGAATGGATTAAGGTGCCAGGTTTTTGTCATACTAATGTTGCAAATATTAGTTTAAACCACAATTTGACCCTTGGCTCTATTTATTCCTATTGAGCTGCCGGAGAAAGTCGAGTACGTACTCTTCCGGCTTACTTGGCTCTCTCTGGTGGCCAGATACGGAGATGGTTGGGGAGTACAGAGGTCCAACCCCCTGCAATCTCTCACTTTTCTTCTATCCTGTGGATAGGGGAAAAGTTAATTTTTCTTGGACAACCTCTTTAAAGAGGATGTACCACCAAACAGCTTATATTGAAATATACATACCACCGTGTAGGCGCTGTAATGTATATCCCAGTGATGCAGAGCTTTTTTCAATCTGATAAAGTAATATGCTAATGACCTGTGCTCAAGCACAGGAGGCTGACCCTGCTTCGGGTATTCACATCCCTCTCCTCCCCCCTCCGTGACGTGCCAGCTTCTCCTCATGCTGGCACGCCTCCTATTCTAATGCTGAAACGCCTCCTATGCTATTTCCCGACCTCCTGCTGCACAGCCCCACCTCCTAATCTCTTCTCCCCGGCCGCAGCATCTCTTCTGCTTGTCCTCAGAGTCATCACGTGATCAGCGCCGGGATCACGAGCGCCATCAGCAGGAGGTCGGGAAATAGCATAGGAGGTGTTTCAGCATTAGAATAGGAGGCGTGCCAGCATGAGGAGAAGCTGGCACGTCAAGGAGGGGGAGGAGAGGGATGTGAATACCCGTAGCAGGGTCAGCCTCCTGTGCTTGAGCACAGGTCATTAGAATATTACTTCATCAGCGACGGATTGAAAAAAGCTCCGTATCACTGGGTTATACATTACAGTGCCTACACGGTGGTATGTATATTTCAATATAAGCTGTTTGGTGGTACATCCTCTTTAAGGGTATGATCACACGGAATAATTTAGGCGGGATTCCGCACAGAGAGTTCCCCTGGGTAATTCCGCCTATATTACTTAAGGCCTTATTCCACCAACAGATCTGACGACAGATTATCTGCCAAGGATTTGAAGCCAAAACCAGGAATGGATTTGAAAAGAGGAGAAATCCAGTCTTTCCTTTATGACCTCTTCTCTGATTATAGTCTTTGCCTGGGTTTGGCTTGAATCTTTGGCAGATAATCTGTCGTCAGATCTGTTGGTGGAATAGGGCCTTGAAGTGTGAACATACCCTCAGGCTCTGTTCCCAACCAAAACCAGGAGTGGATTGAAAACACAGAAAAGGCTATGTTCACACACTGTTGAATATGAATGAATGGCCGCCATTTAATGTAAATAATTGCATTTTTTTTTTAAAGTCCGTTATTTGCCATTAAATGGCGGCCATCCACTCAATTTTAACTGTGTATGAACATAGCCTTTCTGTGTTTTCAAGCCACTTCTGGTTTTGGTTGTGTAGGAACATAGGCTGGGTTCACACTATGTTTTTGCAATCCGTTTTTTGTAAAAAAAAATAAAATAAAATTAAAAAATTGTTAAAAAAATAAAAAGGGATCAAAACGGATCCGTTTTTTTTAACATACACAAAAACCTGGTCGACCTCATTTTTGTGTCTGTTAAAAAAAAAAAAAAAAAAAAGGTTTTGTTTTTTTTTTTTTTTTTTTTTTTTTATAATAATAATAATGGGAGTCAGTTGAAAAACGGATGCACACAATTGCATCTGTTTTTTTTCATCAGTTTTTCATTTGTTTTTTGCACAAAATGGATTGCAAAAACGTGTGAACCCAGCCTAAGCATGGGTTATGTACTTTTTTGCTGCACAATTGTGGAATGACATTGTATAGTAGAGCATTTTATGTTATTCCCTTCGCTGAAGCTAATGGTTCTAGATTCACCCAGTCACCAGCCCAAGACTATTACTTTTCCTCCATTAAACTAAACAGTTGGCACTGGCATCCATTAAACACATATTCCTCCATCCAATCGGCCTGCCAGATGTTCAAACATCAATTATAACTCCAGAAAATACATTTCCCCTGCTGCACAGTCCACTGCTTTGTACACTTTACACCATTGTAGTCAATGCTTTGTATTTCTTAAAGCGTAACTGTCATGTTTTTTTTTTTATTGCAGAAATCAGTAGTATAAGCGATTTTAAGAAACTCTGTAATAGGTTTCATCAGCCAAAAAAGCCTCCTTCTGTACTCAAGAAGCAATTTCCCAGCCTTCCCCCCTGACTTCTTATCAGGCAAACACGTCTTCATTACAGAGAAGCCAGTGAAGACGGGCTCTGCTCTCTCCATTGTAAGCCTATGAAGGGGGGAGGGGCTGAGGGAGATGAGGGAGCAGGAAGAGGTGACATGAAGGTCAGCTGTTTGTAGACTCTGGGCACCAAAAACACTGGATTCAGGTGTCAGAAAGGTCAGTGCTTATCTATGAACTTACTGAGAAAAGATTGCAGGGTGTTGTGCTGTTCAGGACTGCTCCGTGCTCAGTCACTCCTAACAGCCCCTCCCCTCTCCATAGCTACATAATGAACACAGAAATCCTGCTTCTTCTGCAGTGAGGGGGGAGGCTGGGAGATTGCTTTTTCAGTCCAGAAGGAAACTCTTTTAGTACATAAAACCTTATACAGAGTTTCTTAAAATCGCTTGTACTGTTGATATTTAACCCTTTGAGGACCAGGCCCAAAATGACCCAGTGGACCGCGCAAATTTTGATCATTGCGCTTTAGTTTTTCCCTCCTCCCCTTCTAAGAGCTCCAGCACTTTCAGTTTTTTTATCTACAAGGCCATGTAATGGCTTATTTGTTACAGGAATAGTTGTACTTTGTAATGGCGTCTTTCATTTTACCATAACATGTATGATGAAATCCCACATATATTATTTATGAAGATATAAATAGGTGAAATCGTAAAAAAGAATGCAATATGGTAACGTTTGGGGGGTTCCTGTGTCTACGTAATACACTATATGGTAAAAGCGACATGATACCATTATTCTATAGGTCAGTCCGAACACAACCATATGCAGGTTACACAGATTCTCTAATGTTATATATATATTTTTTATTAAATCCTTTTTTTTTTGGCAATTAGTTAATATTATAATGGCCCTATTGTGACACTTATAACGGTTTTATTTTTTCCCCTATGGGGCTGTATGGGGCGTGATTTTTTCCGCCATGATCTCTAGTTTTTATTAATACTATATTTGTAAAGATCGGACTTTTTGATCACTTTTTTTGAATTTTTTTATATATATAATGTAACATAAAATGGGTAATCCACGCACTTTTTTTCCCTCTTTTCGTCTACGCCATTCTCCGTTCGCAATGACACTTGTTATACTTTAATAGATCGGACAATTACGCACGCTACGGTATATTATATGTTTATTTATTTTTATATGTTTTATTTATATAATGGGAAAGGGGGGTGATTTCAACTTTTATTGGGGGAGGGGCTTTGGGGTAGTGTAATAGTGGTTTTTTTACACATTTGAAGTCCCTTTGAGGGACTTTTACATTCAATACTTTGATTTCTACACTGACCATTGCTATAGCATTGATCAGTGTTATCGGCGATCTGCTCATTGAGCCTCATTGTGCAGGCTCAGTGTAGCAGATCGCCGATCGGACCGCACGGAGGCAGGTAAGAGACCTCCGGCGGTCCGTTTTACCGATCGGGACCCCCGCAGTCACACTGCGGGGGTCCCGATCGGTAAGAGACAGGGAATCCCCCTGTCACTTACACTTAAACGCCGTGGTTGGGTGTTTAATGGGTTAATGACACGCGGCAGCACGATCGCTGCAGCGTGTCTTTACCGGTGAGGTCCCGGCTGCCGATTGCAGCTGGCCCCCACCTGCTGTGAAGCGCGCTCCGCTCCGGAGCACGCTTCATAGCTGGAGAAACACCCAGGACGTAGAGTTACGTCCAGGGTCGTCTGGTGACAGACTTCCATGACGTAACTCTATGTCCTGGGTCGTCTAGGGGTTAATGTTTTCAGAAAAATGACCCTGAAATGACAGTTACGCTTTAAGGCATTCTCAGGCCTGTCTACGTCTTGTACAGGTTGTGAAAATGAATCCATGAAGGTGCTGAGAACTTGGTAGTGTTACAGCGGAGAACTGACAACTTCCACACTTGACTGTCACATTCTGCAATCTTGGGTTAGCAAGGTTGGCTGAGCTGTTGCTGCTTTCAGACATTGCCATATCACAGTAATAGAACTAACTAGTTAGTAGTGGTATTACCTTTGGCATTGTAGTCTATGTATGTCACTTTACATAGGCTAACCTTCTATGTATTTAACTTTAAACTTTGACTACTAGAGCTTTGTGACCTACGTACTATTGCTTTATTTCTTCTCAGTAGGCAGCGGTGTACAGCCTCAAAGCTTCTCTTATTGTATGTTTCACTGAACAAAGAAATGTTAAAATATGAGTTTTTTGATCTATTGTCTGAGGTAAACTTGGAGATATTTCAAATAACTTTGAGGCAAATTGTTGTAGCAAAACAGTGGAAAAGTCCAGCAGGATATTGGCATATAAATAAAGCGCTATGGGCGTCAGGAAGACCTCATGTAGACTTCTGAATTAATGTTCCTTGCCTCATAATTTAATAATATAGAGCAGTACTTCACTCTCAACCAGAATAAATGTAACTGATTCAGTCACCTCTGATAGAAGGGCAGTGATTCATCACAAACAACATGTAGGAAAAATAGAGGTTAGAAAATACATCAAGAAAAAGTCAGCACCGCATAGTACATCTATGGAGCCTGTCTCTTGTAGTGAGACGAAAAGAGAAGTGATTAGCTGAGCGCTTCTTCCTGCTCATTCTAGTCATCTGTGGGGGTCTGAGTACTGGATCTCCACTTATTTAAAAATAAAACTTTTGACATGTCATTGATAACTCAAAAGATTTAAAGTGAAAGTGACACTTTAGATTATTCTGTAAAGATATACAGTGCTGTCTGGATAGCTCAGGAGTATCGGATAATGGCTTCCCTCACCGCCAAACAAACATGGAAATGGATGATTTCAACCAAAGGATCATTTTTCAGTTGAAATGTATCAATAATCTGTCATCATCTAGAAAAAAAAGTCACCTGTGTTGAAAATGTTTGGTCGATAGCCAGACAAAAGATCTTCCAGGATAGCATGTTCTCTAAGTGTTCTCCCAAAGATTGATCATTCTTCTGTAGCCGTTATTGATCATGCATGGACAGTTTCAACAATCGAAACAGCCAGTATGATGAAAATCTGTGTATCTGCAAAATTATCATTCATCAAATGGTCATTCATTCAATGGCTGTCCAACCCTCAACCAACTTCTATCCAATCTGCATAGCCACTTGTACCTTCGGATAGCTGCTTTCAATCCAGGATCTGTCCTGACGTCCGTTCGGCAGGTGATGCAATTATTGTGGTAAAAAAACAACTTTTAAACTTGCAGCCCTGTGTCAAACTGGCTGTGGTCTATAGTTTTTGTGCCCCAATCTTGCACTACCCCTCCTCCCCACCCTCTTCATCATTAGGAATGCCACTGGCAGAATGTTTCCTGTTCCTCTACAGTGAACACTGCACAGGTGCCTTAACGATCCAGCCCCTGTGCCGTGTTCTCACAGCTGATGAATAGGAGACAATCTGCCTGGAGCATTCCTAATGATGAAGAGAGCGGAGAGAGAGGTTGTTACAGCCTAATGCACACACAATCTAGGCTACGCCAGTTTGACACAGGGCTACAAGTTTAAAAGTTGTTTTTTTTAGGACAGCACCTGCATCACCTGCCGAACGGACCCCAGGACAGATCTTGGATTAAAAGCAGCTATCTGAAGGTACAAACGGTTTGGGGGGGTCAGATTGTGGGAACAGAGTCGCTTTAAGGCCTAATATGGTACCATGTACTTGTTGGTTGTTATACCTAATAAAATATCAATATCTTTAGGGTATTCACACGTTCAGATATTTATTTGCAATTATTGAGTACAAAGCCAAAAATAGAAGACGAATATAAGGGAAAGACTGAGGTTTCTTTCTCCAAATCTATTTCTGACTTTTTATTCCGTAATTTAAAACCTGAATGTGTGGATACCCTCCTAATCTGAACAATTTAGAATGTAATAGAAATGAGATTCCTCAAATTGTAGAATGTGTAGGCAGTATGTGTGTGTGTATATATATGTATGTATATATATGTATATATATATATATATATATATATATATATATATATATATATATATATATTTATATATATATATATATATATATATATATATATATATATATTTAGCAAGCTGAAGAATTTATGAACTAAAACAGGTCTTCTGGTCAATAGTTTTCCTTAAATCCAGTCTGTTTAGTTATTTTAATTTTCTGCTTGATTGAACAGCCATCCTCTTAAGTGTGCCGCTAGAGGGGTATCCAGAATGTAATACGTCCCCATTAACTGGTAATGACTGCTAATCCATGCAGATCATAACCTTGCTGTAGACAAGAGATTTCTAAATCATATGAATGTCACAATTATTATAAAAGAGCACCAATGGGGAGTTGCAGTTTTTACGCAACCTTTGTCTGTGCAGTGTTTTATATGTTTGAAAAGCTATTGACCAAAATTGCTTCCCATCTGACAGATGGTTTTATTACGAGACAATTGAAAAGGCCACCGTAGTCCTCAAGTAATCTTCTTGTGTGACTTGTTCTGTCAGGTTGTCAGTTCCTTATAGGTCAAAAGAGTTGCAACCAGTGGGCTAAGGATTTGTACAATGAAAGATTGTTTAGACTACAAGAAGTGATCTTTTTCTCTGGTACGCATACCACCCTACTGTGTTCTTTACAGAAATGTTTGTTTCAAACAACCTCAGAATTATAGACTTTATCAACTGTTTAATCTTCACTTCACCCTGCCCTCTGTGACACAAGGAACTCCGTTTCAGTGATCTTCCCATCTGTCGCCAGCGTAACTCCTAAAACGTGCCCCTGTCATTAGCTGCTTTTTGATTTTTTTGACATATTACTCTCTTAAAATAGATGTCAGGAAACTGGTCGGCATTAGGCACAGAGAAGAAGCTATATATAGAAGAGACAGGGATGAATAATAGGAGGACATTTGTTTTATTAAGGTGCACTTGTTAGGTTTATAAGTAGAACTTCAAGACCAGTATTACAGTGTACAGTTGGGACTAATGCTGTATATGTTATCTGGAATGAAGTGGAGACGCACAGGATCATCATGTAAGCGAATGAATCTAAAACACTCTTTTTCAATTTCTATGCAGAGGTTATATTTGGTCAGATACATTTTTATTCCATCACTTAACCCCTTCAGGACCTGACTATTTTTTTTTTTGCGCTTTTGTTTTTTCTTCCTCGTGTTTAAAAGGCCATAGCGCTTAAATTTTTTCACCTACAGACCCACATGAGCCCTTATTTTTTGTGCCACTAATTGTACTTTGCAATGGCAGGCTTAATTTTTGCATACAGTACGCTGCAAAACCAGCAAAAAATTAAATGTGTGATGAAATTGAAAAAAAAACCCACATTTTTTAAATTTGGGGAGTATTTGTATTTACGCCGTTTGCATTAGGGTAAAACTGACTTGTTATGCATGTTCCTCAAGATGTTACGAATACAACGATATGTAACTTGCATAACTTGTTAACTACATTATTTCATGGCTTTTAAAAAATTAAAATCCTTTTTAATAAATGAATGTTCCTTTAAAATCGTTCTATTACCATGCTTATAGTGCTTTTATCCCTTGGTCTATGGGGCTGTGGGGCTATGGGTGTGAGGTGTCATTTTTTGCGCCATGATCTGTACTTATTATTGGTACCTTGATTGCTCATATGCGACTTTTTGATTGCTTTTTAGCACAAATTTTCTGGATTTGATGCGATCAAAAATGCGCAATCTCGCAGTTGGAATTTTATTTGCGCGTGCGCCATTTACAGTGCAAGATCGGTAATGTGATGACTTAATAGTTCAGGTGATTACGCGTGTGGCAATACCAAATATGTTTGTTTATTTATTTTTATTTATAAAATAAGGAAAGGGGGTGATTGGCCCCCCCCCCCCCCCCTAGACACCAGGGAAGAGGAAATTTAGCATTTTAAATGCAGCTGTAAGCTTTGACAGCTGCATTTAAAAGGCTAATTTGCGGGCATGGCGATCAAACCGTGCCCGCTAATTACAAGTGGCACCCGGGATCGCGGTGGTTCAGAGCGGGGTCGCTGGGCGGCCCCCCTCTGAATCCCCCACCTGCATGAGAACGTACTGTTACTCCCTCAAGCGGGAAGAGGTTAAATTACCACTGTCCTTATTACTTACAACATCTAAATCAGCAGCGTATGCGATATAAAGCATGTTTGCAGCTTACATTCATTATTTTTATTATGGTTATCATGCTTTAAAGCAAACCTATACATACTTGTATCCAGGTCCAGTCTCCTAAAGGCAGCTTTTTAGTTTTGTGCTGGTTGAAAAAAAAAAGATTAAACTCTGGAAGTTCCAGCTAGTACAGGGTCTCACGGCTTAAAGCACCTGTCCATCAAATGACTGCTTTCTCTCTGAGTGTGCGGATGACCAGGATTTCCTGTGTTTTTTTTTTTTTTGTTTTTTTTTAATATCTTTTTATTTTTATTTTCTTCCAAGCGAACAAATAAAAACAAGTTGAAAATACGGATACATATAATCAAATTCCAACAATGCACTTTAACTACCAATTCTCAACTCATTACCATTCCACAAAATCAAAGAAATTTTTTCCCCTACTATTCCCCCACCTCCCTCTTACTCCCTCCCTCCTCCCTCCCTCCCTCCCTCCCTGGGTCGAGTGGAGAAGAAAGAAAGAAAAAAAATAAATGAAAAGTATAAATAACTACCCAAATAAGAATAAAATAAGAGAAACAAACACATTAATCAGCAACCTATTACTTATACCATTTCTCCCAGGTTTTCTTATACATTTTCTTACCCTTACTGCTAGTGGCATGGTACATTTTTTCTGGGAGCAATTAGTGAATAAGGATTTCCTGCATTTAGTTTCTCTTTTTCAGCCAGCACAAGACTAAAAAGCTGCCTTCAGGAGACCTGGATTTCATGTAAGTATAGCTTTGTTTTAAAGGGAACCAATCAGCCCGTTTGGGCTGATATGGTTCCTCTGAGCATTGTATAAAGCACCTGGAGCCGCCCCGGCACGTAGCGGCCGCAGCAGGTGCTTTAGAACGGAGAAAATGACTTTTATTCCCCGGCTCGTGACTAGATACGAGCGGGGAAGTAGTCATGGTGGGCGGCTCCCCGCTCGTATCTAGTCACTGCGCTCTGCCTGTCAGCGCGCTCGGCGGGATGATTGACAGGCAGAGAGGCCAGTAACGGACCTCTCTGCCTGTCAATGATCCCCTCTGAGCGCGCTGACAGGCAGAGCGCAGTGACTAGATACGAGCGGGGAGCCGCCCACCATAACTACTTCCCCGCTCGTATCTAGTCACGAGCCTGGGAATAAAATTCATTTTCTCCGTTATAAAGCACCTGCTGCGGCCGCGGCCGGTACGTGCCGGGGCCGCTCCAGGTGCTTTATACAATGCTCAAGGGAACCATATCAGCCCAAACGGGCTGATTGGTTCCCTTTAAAGCATGATAACTAGAAAAAATGTGAATTTCAAACATGCTTTATTTCACATCCCCTGTTAATTTATATTTTGAAAGTTATACCTACAGGTACATTTTAAGGCAAGTGCTACCCAGTTGAGTAGCATTATTATGACCATTAGCTAATGTGCTGCTGTAGGGTGTGTGAGGGAACACGACAATCAAGGTCGTCCTACGAATACTCAATTGGATTCTTGTTGTGTTTCTCACTTGACGCAACATCATCCTTCTGTCTGATGAGGCAGAAGATGTGACACATCAGAGAAGGCAACCTTTTGCCAATCATCTGAGGTCCAATTCCAATACTTATGTGGAAATTTAAGCCTTTTTTGTGGATACGATTTTGTTAGCAAAGGTGCAGTAACTATCCGTCTTCTTAGGAGCCCCATTCATTTTGTCAGGTACTGCTCCACTGTAGCGTGTTGGTTTACTCCTCAAAGGAGCATGGTGCACCATAGTTTCTGTGAAGCTTAAAGGGGTTGTCCAGCGAAAAATCTTTTTCTTTCAATTCAACTAGTGTCAGAAAGTTATATAGATTTGTAATTTACTTCTATTAAAAATCTCAAGTCTTCTCATACTTATTGCTATATGTCCTGCAGGAAATGTTTAATTTTTTAGTCTGACACAGTGCTCTCTGCTGACATCTCTGGCCGAGACAGGAACTCTGTCTCATTTTTCATGTCAGCAGAGAGCACTGTGTCAGACTGAAAATAAAACATTTCCTGCAGGACATACAGCAGCTAATAAGTAGGGGAAGACTTGAGATTTTTAATAGAAGTAAAATACAAATCTTTATAACTTTCTGACCCCAGTTGATTTGAAAGAAAAAGATTTTCGCTGGACAACCCCTTTAATCACATTTGTCCACTCGCAATACACTTTCACTACAGCAACACATATGCACAGTTTCAGACCTACAGCCACCTTTTTCTTGAAAGCCAGTAATCATTTAGTTGAGCAACTTTGACAAATTGCCTCTTTTACCCTTGACGGCAATAAGGGATATGTGCAGACAGTAAATTTCTTGCCTTTATATACCCACCAAGCCAGATTAGGACACAGTTCATTTATCAGCTACTCCCTAACAACTTTTAAATTGGGAATAATAAATGTGACTTGACTATGTGTTTTTTGTTTTGTTTTTTTTTAATGTTATTTTGGCCATTGGCACTATTTATGAATTGCCTTTGTCTAATTGTATATGCTTTTACAGAAAAGGGGTTGGGCTAGATGGAAAATATTCTCTGTCGGGAGAGCTCCATAGACTTTATAAGTGTATGGCGTATAAAAGTCAGCGCCATGTTTGCCACAAGTCACTGGAGACAACACTTAAGGAAAATTAAGCAAAAAATACTTCTAATGTAGCTGCTGCGTTAGGTCTGTGGCCTGCAACATTCTCAATATGTATCAAAATAATAATCTCCCAGGCCGGATATTACCTATATACATCTGCAGCATACTGTGCTTAAAGGAGAAGTCCGGGCAAAATAATTTTAAGCTATGTTATTGCCCAACAAAAGTAATTATGAAAATTACTAATAGACACTTATTATGGGAAATGCACCTATAGTGAATTTTCTCTACACTTATTACAGCATGGCGTGTTCAGGTAAAGTTGGTGATGTCACGTCACATAAACTGTCGGCTCCTGCTGCTCCAGTCTGTCCCACCGCTGCAGCAGGAGTTGGCAGTTTACGTGACGTGACATCACCAACTTTACAGAGACCTGAACACGCCATGCTGTAGTAAGTGTAGAGAAAATTCACTATAGGTGTGTTTCCCATAATAAGTGTCTATTAGTAATTTTCATAACTTTTGTTGGGCAATAACATATCTTTAAATTATTTTGCCAGATGTTCCCCTTTAAGTTTCTACAAATAAAAAATCAAGCTTGATAGGGTTAGATTGCTGTGGTTGCTTTATCCTGGATGTTGAGGGTTACCTATTGTACCACAGAGCGCACCTATTAGGGTGCTGACCGTATTGTAAATGATGTTGTGGATGCATGTGAATCTGCATGTGATACATGCAGTTTTTGACAGATTTGTGACAGATCTATTCCGTTTGATTGCTTAGTACAGCCTGAGCTGTAAAGTATGACCCTGCTGTAATATATCCCATCCCATGACTTCACCGCTTGCCCACTACCACTTTGTTAGCCCTTATACAGCTGCCTTTTATAGTGTATTATAAAGACAGACGGACAGACTCCTCTTCAGTTTAACCAGTGTATGGGAGACATCATAGAAACTAGACTCCACCCACTAGCTCAGGGACAACTGAAAATTACAGATTGTTATGTAATGGGCAGAAATAAAGCTGCTCCTTATGTACACACACGTGACAACATATCCTGAAAAGTTACCTGAAATGACAGGTATGCTTTAAGATACTGTATGATTTGGTTACTGGTATGATATTGTATGATTTGGTTACTGGTATGATACTGTATGATTTGGTTACTGGTATGATACTGTACGATTTGATTACTGGTATGATACTGTACGATTTGGTTACTGGTATGATACTGTACGATTTGGTTACTGGTATGATACTGTACGATTTGGTTACTGGTATGATACTGTACGATTTGGTTACTGGTATGATACCGGATGATTTGGTTACTGGTATGATACTGTACGATTTGGTTACTGGTATGATACTGTACGATTTGGTTACTGGTTTTTTTTTTTCTGTGTAATTTCGAGCTAAAGATCCATGCTCTTGGCTACACATCATGTTCTGTTCTAGTCTTTCATGTGTTAGTCTTTTGATTTTTTTTTACTTGCCTTTGAAGGGGATGCATTACAGGCATTGACAGACGGTAGGGCCGCAAAGTCTACAGACGTGTGAATGCAGCTACCAAGCAGCCTGATGATGGTTATTTCAGGGTGGATGAACAGATTTATTTGCCAGAATCTTTGGGGATCATGGAAAATCTACCTAAACAGAACAAAATATTGCCTTGTGATGCTACTGCTTATGTAAGTCAGTTTTACACCTGTATTAATGTTATGGCTGTTTTATGGACATACAATTAAAGGGTTTGCTCGGGCAAAATAATAATTTTCCCCTGGGCTGGGTATTGTATTAAAATATTGAGCATACTTTATGTATCTCCATCAATCTCCTGCAGCTGCTATGCTGACCCTGCTGGTCTTGCACTGACCTTGTCCTCTTCCCGTTTGACCCCCTCAGTAACTGATTGGCTTAGCAGGTAGTTCCTGGGGGGACAGGTACAACCTGCTACTAACATGGCGTATAATTATAGTTTTACCCAGCACTAAACATATGGCAGTTTTGCTGGACTGGAATAATTAAAAACAAAATGGCTGTTGAAGGGATTTTAACTTTGGCTGTTATCACCAGGGGAACAGCCTAGTCTAAAGGGACCATGCAGTGGGAGGGCAACTACCTGCAGCATCTCCTTATTTTGGCTAATGCAGGGGACCCTGAGCAATTCCTTCACATGTATACACATGCATTCTGCTCCAAAATACATGTAATATGCCTTACAGGGGTCTTCCAGCACTTAAAAACTTTATATGTTGCTTCCCTTATTTAAAAAAAAAAATCTTGTTCTCTCCTCTCTACCACCGGAAGTGCCCTGAGCTGGCCCGCTCTGCTGATATGCATTAGAAGGGGTGGGCCGTCTGTAGGCAGATTGGTAAACTGGGGCTGGTAGTCCCACCCAGAGTGCACCAAAATGACGACATATGGATTAAACTCCTAATATCACAGAAATGGCCCTGAGGATGAAGGTAAGAAACTTCCCTTCATCCTCAGTGCTGTGTGCACTATAGGGAGATATTGCCAGGTTAGATGCTCCTGACCTGCTCATAGTTTCCCTTTAAATTATTTGCTTCCAAAATTCACTTGTAAAAAATGTTTCAGAAATGTTTTTTTTTAAATGGACATGTATTTTTCTGGTTTTATGTTAAAGGGTGTGAGTAGGCCAACATATTCTGAATTACAGCGTTGAGTACTTCCTTATAGTTGTTACTCGAGTATCCAATTGTTCGTAAGCTAGCACACTTTTTTTTTTTTTTTTTTTTTTTTTTTTTTAAGTATTCATGGCCTTTTTTTGTATCAAATTTCTTCAACATCAGAGGGAAATCCCAGGCTAGTTTCTGTTATGTGTGTGATTCAGCTTATAGCTTTCAGCCCTGTGGTGAACTTGTCCTTAGGGACCAGCATTCAATGTAACTTCCAGATGAAGAGATAATTAAACCTAAGTGAAATTGAATGAAACTAATAGCAGATTTGCCTTTTTTTCTTATTTTATTAGACTGAACACATTCTGAGAATTTATTTCTGCAGCTCTCTAACATTTAAGATACGTCTCAATTAGTCTGCAATTCATTTTAATGGGTTGTTTTAAAAAAGTAAATTAAATTCATGTCAGTGTTTTACTTGTGTGTAGATGTGTTATGTGTACTTCCATATAAATATAAGTTATGTGTGTAAGGTTTTATATGACATTGTAGAACTGAAAAAAAAATTGCCAAGGTCCACAATAGGTGGGTCATTTTTGCAGATACATTGATTTAATAAACTTGTCTTCTGATTTTCTGCTTTTTATCTCCCATTGTGGATGGCTTGTGGTCCAAGTCAGAGTTTCTCAACTCCAGTCCTCCACTCCCTGTTGGGATACTGTAGGACTGGAGTTGAGAAATACTAATCTAGGTCACCAATCACCACTGAACACATTTGCAAAAAATACAATAATAATAATTAATAAAGGGAACCTGTCACTCCGGCTGCCGGGGCGGAGCGCCATATACTTTCCCCTTCCACGAAGTCCCGCTACTGGGCCCGGTCTTGCTGCCGAGAAATCGCCGTCGGAAGCCCTGCGCGCGCATTATGCTCCAGTCATTCTCTATGGACCTTGTGCAGTAGGGATGTATATATATGTTCCTGCACTGACTGGGTTATTGATGAGAGCGTGAGCGCAATCCCGCTCTCATCAGTCTCCGGGGCCGCAGGTAATGAGTCAGCTGCGATCCTGCAGCCGACTGTCATTAACCCCTTAAACGCCGCAATGGCGGCATTTAAGGTGCTCAGTGACAGATCAAGAATCTGTCACTGAGTGATCGGGACCCCGGCTCTCAGGAAGGCTCTATATATAGATCGTCGATAACACTGATCTATGCTATGCTATGGCATAGCATAGATCAGTATGTGCAATCTAATGATTGCATATTTTACAGTGTTAAAAGTGTTTTTAAAAAAAATGTAATAAAGTTTTTAAAAATATAAAAAAAAAACCCTTATAAACCCTCTCCCAATAAAAGTTTAAAAGACCCCCTTGGCCATTATAAAAATATAAATAAATAAATAAATAAACATATTACACATAGTAGCGTGCAGAATTGTCTGATCTAATAAAATATAACATTACTGTTCCTGCACGGTGAACGGCGTAAACGGAAACAAAAACAAAAAAAAAAAGCGCCAAGATTGCTGATTTTATTAAATTATATATCACAAAAAAATTCATAAAGAGCAATGAAAATTTTTCTGTTACACCAATATGATATTAATAAAAACTAGAGATCATGGCGCAAAAAATGACACCCCAACCCCAAAGCACTATAGTTCTTAGAAGGCGGGGAGGAACATTGCATTAATTTGACCCGGACTTTTGTGCATCAAAGTGCTCTGTCTTGAAGGGGTTAATAATAAAATATTATTTTGTCAAGCCCAACAATTTCAACAATGTTAGTTATATATAATACCCCCTTTAAAAGTTAAGTTGCATGTCCAAGGGGCAAAATAACTAAAGAAAGCCCTGGGCACTTGTCTAGTTTGCTCTCCCTTTGTGTCTGCCCTGCCCTAAAGGTGCCCATACACCTTAGATTATTGCCGGCCAAAACCATAGCTTGCAACGGATTTGGCCATCGATCTAAGGTGTATAGTACTCTCCCAAACAACCACAGACAAATTAATGTTGGTGGTGATTGGGGTCGGAAGTGATGGAAAGTCATTGCCTAACACCATTGTGCTGGGGGGATAAGCCACAGAGAGATTTCTCATGCTGTGGTTTAGCCCTTTCCAAAGAGAACACAGGAAAGCTTGGCCATCAGTTATTGAAGGTGTATGACCACCTTAATGCTGCCCCTACATAGCTGTAAAATCATTTACAACAGTAGCTATGATGTATTTAGAGCTAATCCCAGTATTTTATATGCTTGTGCGTGCAATAAATAGAGCCTTTTGTAAAGGTGAGAAGAAGCAGTGCGGCACCCATAAGCGGTGAGCAGCATTCTCAATTACAGCCTATTGAGAGTTAGGGCCCTATTCCACGGGACGATTATCATTCGCATAATCGTTAACGATCCAAACGACCGCTATTGCGAAAGAACTGAAATTGTTAACCCATTAACATGGATCAATAATCGTTACTTATGATCGTTCTTGGTGTCGCTATTGTGTTTGTCACTACTGTAAACGACCGAACAACGTCTTATTCAATGTGAACGAGCGACGATAAAAATAGGTCCTGGTCTTATTAAACGATCAACGATTTCTCGTTCAGTCGTTAATCGTTAACTGCTATTCGACCAAACAATTATCTCATCTCGAACGACTTAGCGATAATCTGAACGATAATCGTCCCGTGGAATAGGGCCCTTAGGGTATGTTAAAAAATTAGCTGGAATGTTAGTGAAGGCTCTGTTTCGGAATTCCACTGATTTTGCTCAGTGTGAATGCACCCTTAGGCTGGGTTCACACTATGTATATTTGAGGCTGTATTTGGTCCTCATGTCAGGTCCTCATAGCAACCAAAACCAGGAGTGGATTGAAAACACAGAAAGGCTCTGTTAACATAATGTTGTAATTGAGTGGATGGCCGCCATATAACGGTAAATAACTTCCATTATTTCAATATAACAGCACATATTTGCCATTAAATGGCGGCCATCCACTCAATTCCAACATTGTGAACAGAGCCTTTCTGTGTTTTCAATCCACTCCTTGTTTTGGTTGCTATACAGCCTCAAACATATAGCCTCAAATATACGTAGTGTGAACATAGCCATATGGAAACAGTGCAGTTTCTGTAAACCCCTACAGGCTAGAATGCTGCTAGCAGATGATCTCCTAATGCCTTTCTGATTCCTTTCTTTGTCCACAGTGATGGATACTGAACTCCCTTCATGAAAAATGAAATAAACGTCAGAATACCCCTTTAGGCTGGGTTCACACTATGTATATTTGAGGCAGTATTTGGTCCTCATGTCAGGTCCTCATAGCAACCAAAACCAGGAGTGGATTGAAAACACAGAAAGGCTCTGTTGACATAATATTGTAATTGAGTGGATGGCCGCCATATAACGGTAAATAACTGCCATTATTTCAATATAACAGCCGTTGTTTTAAAATAACAGCACATATTTGCCATTAAATGACGTCCATTCACTCAATTACAACATTATGTGAACAGAGCCTTTCTGTGTTTTCAATCCACTCCTTGTTTTGTTTGCTATACAGCCTCAAATATACATAGTGTGAACATAGCCTTAGGTTGCATTCATTTGCTGTGATTTCATTTTATTTTTTTGTGTGGGGTTGGAATTTAAAATGCAATACAATGAATGAAATGAGGACTTTACAAAAGCCCTGGGGCATTAATGCAACAGAGATTCTCTGCTTTGTGTGAGCGTGACCCTCTTTCTAACATGACATAATTTTAACAGTTCACTCTACATTATTCAAGGAGTCCAAATATATTTATTTTGTGTTTTGCCTTACTACTTAATTCCTACCTTGACAGGCTAAAGTCACTGATGTATAGATACAGCCGTGTCTAGTTTTGTGCCTTTCATAGACTAGGGCAGTGCTTCTCAAACTATGAGGCGCCCCCTAGTTGTCGGTGAAGCTGCACAAACTTTCCCTGACTGAAACAATCTCTGGTTATGAAACATTGTTGGCTCATTCTGCATCATTCTGCACTTATTTAATGTGCATTAGGAGACAAATGAAGGGTAAACTAAGCAAAAGTTCTGCACGGACTTCCATCACAGATGGTGAGGACCCGGCATCCTCTTGGTCACTTTGCACTTTACTTTTCTATTTTTTCACCTCAGGAAACCAAACTATACCACCATTGTCTTATCTTTCTATGCATGTTTTGCCTTTGTTATGTTTGTCTATTGCATGATGCACACAGCACCTTGTGATATATATGATTCGCTGGTCAAAGCATGTTTTCTGTTTTTCTAATATACTCATGCATGAACCGTGTGGTTTCCCTTTCCTTTTGTTGTGTTCTCAGTCTTGTGTTGTCCTCCTCTTTGTATAAAGACTATTTTATGAAATTGTTGCTTATAATCATGTTTTTCAAAAGAATTGTTCCAATAAACTTTATTAATTATTTATGAAAATTGGTGAGTTGGCTCGGATGTTTCTTCTGTAGGAAGATTGTTTCGTGTAATATACGTATTTTTAAATTTTTGAGCATATAGAGTGCAATTTGCACTTTTTTGGAAGAAAAAAACTGTCTTCAGCAAATTTTTTTTTTTGGTCTTTATTCCTCTTGGTCAGTCTGGTGAGGCCCAGGTATCATTTTGTTTGTCGGGTGAGGCTCCAGTAGAAAAAGTTTGAGAAGCGTTCGTTTAGGATTTGTTTTCCATAGTTCTTTCTATATATAGACTATATTTATCTACTCTGGGTTTGCAATGCTCCAAGATGCTAAAATAATCTTTGGCTAAACATCTTGACGTTACTTATATCAGGATATTATATACATAGAGAGAAAGAAGACAAGGGAATGCACAAAGCCCATTGTAGTAACATCCATGCATACTTCCCGTCTAAAAGCTATTTTGTTTATTGAATTGTCCACTATGAAATCCTGAAATGCAATTGTCGATTCTTTCTGTGCACCCCACGAAAATATTCTATATTCAAATATTCTGTAGTTGCTGGTCTATGTAGAAGCTAAAGAAGGGTTCCACTAGTGTTCATATATTATCGACTTCTGTACATATTCTTGCATACTACAATATGCTGTAAATCCTTATTGGTTTCATACATACTGACCTTTGGGGGGGGGGGGGGGGGGGATAGTGAGATGCATCATTTGTAGTGTTAGTTTCCTATACTTTAGTGAGTCCATTATATCATTGCAAAGTTGTTGCTCCCATATAACACACAAGATGTGTGCATCTACTGACATCTTTACAGGCTTTTTATATTTTTAACTATTTAAAGCGTGTGCCATTGCTGGACATCACCAGAGATTGTCTGCCAGACCTTTCTTCTGTGTACGATAAATCAATATGTAGTGGCAGGGAAAGAGCACACATGCTGCATGTCCTTCTGGATGTTTCATAGAACGGTTGAGAAAGACACATGGCCATTGAGCCATTGGGTGGGAGAAGATGTGGATAAAGGAAAAGGGTAAAAGTAACTTTACAACTTTGGGTAAAAAATGCCCCAAAGATATAAACTGACCTGCCTTAAATAGGAAAAATTTCCCCACAGAGTGGCGATCTGGCAGGTTTAGCATCATATAGAAAAGCGGTTTATATACAAAAGCATTTAAGGTGTACCTGTTTGTAAAAACTTTTGACATACAGTGGTACCTTGGTTTAAGAAATACTTGGTTTAAGAGCGTTTTGGTTTAAGAGCTCACAGTTTTTCAAAATTATGACTTGGTTTAAGAGCATTGCTTTTGGTTTAAGAGCTCCCTGTACTGGGTGGGAGCGCGGGTGGAGGGGTTTGGTCTGCATAGCGGGGTCTACAGCACTGTACTCTGACCCAGGAAGTCTCCCTCACCTTCCAAATCATAGCAGATCCCCTTCAGGCTGGGGCTTGCATCAGGGGCAGGACTGTGGAGGTAATCTCTTCATAGCTGTAACCCCTCTCTACCCGGACAGAGAGTGCTGCTATACTGTGCCCACATCTGTCCTGCTCATTCCTTCATGCTCCCTGCAGTCTCTGTCAGCCCTTGTGTTTCTCATCCTCTCCATTACTGTACAGTAACTTATAATATCACATATTCTGCTGTTTCTGAATGTTTGTTTCATCTGTTTTACATGTTTAGAATAATAAATCATAATTTTTGGGGTGTGGAACCAATTGTCTGCATTTCTATAATGTCTTATGGGACAATTTGCTTTGGTTTAAGAGTGGATTTGGATTACAAGCACGGTCCTGGAACGAATTATGCTCGTAATCCAAGGCACCACTGTACTATAGATGCTTGTTAAAAGTTTTCACCGTTCAGAGTGTAAATCCTTTTCCCGATTTGTATGGGTGTAAACACTCGGACCGATGTGAAGACCTGGACTGATCAAAACTTTTGACATGCCTCTATGGCCTGTCAAAAGTTTTTACGAATGACAGTGACAATTAAATGATGTTTTAAATAAACCCTTTGTAAGCAAACCATTCATTTTCATTGAGGTGCGGGGTGCCTTTGTAAAGAGAAACAGAGAAGATAATCTCAGATTATGTCCTCTTGTTTTTGTATTCAGTGTCTCATTAGAAACACTTCCCTCTTGAACTTTATTAAACCCGTTAACATATTTAGGGTTCTTTTTAACATATTAAGGTTTTGATCATGCCTCCCTTTCTCATCTTTCCTCCATATTATACACATTTAAATCCTTAAAGGGGTACTAAGGGCAAGAGCCTTTTTTGACATATGCCTGGGGATAGCTTGTTTGAAAATGATAGCGCACATCTCCCTCCCTGGTGCCCCGCGCTGCTGCTAGTATCTTATCACGTCTTTCCGTTGTGCGGCTGCTACCAGGTTCTAGGGCTGTAATGTTGTAGGCCTGCCCAGCCAGCCCGCGGTGGCGGATCAGGCCTGCAACATTGTGGCCACACAGAGGGAAGGAGTGGGAAGATATCAGCAGTGACGTGGGACTCCAGGGAGGTATATGTGCCTCATTTTCAAATATGCCATCCTAAGGCATATCTCAAAAATAGGTCCTTGCTTTAAGTAGCCATTCATGTCTTTCCTGAGTTTTACGCTTCAGACTGGCCACCATTTTATAGTCCATGTTTAGACCCGCTCTAATCTAGGTGAGGTCCCCAGAACTGGACACAGTATTCCAGATGTGGTCTCACAGCAAGATCTGTCTCCCTCTTCCTACTGGTTAAACCTCTAGCTATACAGCCCAGCATATGATTTGCTTTCCCCACCGCCTGGTTGCACAGGTGACTTATTTTAAGGCTGTCAGAATTCGCTACCCCTAAATCCTTCTCTTCTGAAGTCTTTGTCAGCACAGAACTGCCGATATGATATTTGGATAGATTCCTTCTCACAATGAGGTCATTATTTTACATTTAAAAACATTGAACTTCAGTTTCTATTGTTAGGTGCTAGTATGCTACTTGAAAGTTAAAACATTGACAATAAAAATCCTAAAATTGTTATCAAACACAAGCAATGATCAGGGACTTTTAATGGACTTGGTGTATTTTCTTTTCAGTATGGAGCAGAGTTTAGAAGATTCTCCTTAAATCGATATAAACCTGGGACTTTTGAGGACTTCTACAATCTCCTTCTTCAGATCCACAACATCTCCAATGTAGATGTTATGCTTGGTTATGCCGATGTCCATGGTGACCTTCTCCCAATTAACAATGATGACAATTTCTGTAAGGCCGTTTCAAGTGCCAACCCGCTGCTCCGAGTATTTATCCAGAAGCAAGGTAAGATGACCAGCCTTATTCTTCACATGGAGGAAGGTTCTTAAGTAATATAAAACATCTGTATCTGGTGCTGTAGTGGTAGTTCACATTATTTGGGCCAAAGCATTAAGGAACATTCAGCTTGATGTACTGCCAAGTTAAGTGCTAGCATGCTACTTGGATGTTTGTGTTCAATGGTTGTGGTTTAAAAGGATTCATTAGACCACCCAGGAAGACACAAACCATGCTGCTTTTTCTTTTTTCACAGCGTACTTTTTGTTGCATGTAAATTATTTCTTAAAATGTGACACAGTAAAATCTCTACAATTGTACTCCTTATGCTTGGGCTTCCTAAAACTAGTCTGTTTTTTTAATAAAGATATAGAAGTGTAGATAGATGGATATACACACACACACACAGAACATCTTATACATTTTCTTTCAACATTTTCTTTTTTTTTTTTTTTTTATTAGTACATACAGACCATAGACTTACAAGGGTAGGCCATTAACTTCTATGTGTCACCAAGAACAAAGTCCAGAATTTGATATCCAAAACATAACCAAAAAACTATTTTTTGGCAACCATTAATAATTGACACCAGACCACTAAAGGGGTCTGCCACACAGAGAACCTTTCTTTAAGACTATGTAATCAGGGCTGGCCTTTGGATAGATGGCACCCTGCAAAATTTTCTCCGCCTCCAAATCATTAAAAAAATGTGTTACAGCAAAGGTATACTGCTCCTGCTTGTAAATTGTGTACTATGGGGTCAGTCGTGTTACACTGGCCGATTATCTGCCCAATCAGTCTGATATCATAGCATGTAATGTAAGGGCCAGAGATAAGCCGATGAACAGTCAAGAAATCAATGAATATTAACAGGAATCTGTCAGGTTTTTATCATAGTAAGCAAAACCACTAATTCCATGATTTTTAAATTTGCCAATGAGTGGCAAATGCTTGATTCCCTTCCTCCCCTATCCTTGCCCCACAGCTGATTACTTATTTACTGTCTACCTTTTTAATGGCAAAAGTTGCAAGAGTGCTGATCTACTAGATCACTTACAGAGCCTGTTACATGGCTTGATTACCGTGCGACCAGGGCTGAGCTGATGAGGTGTCAGAGCCACAGGTCTGCACCATTCTGTAATGCTTCTGTGACACTTTGATGCTGCCCAGCCTGTCCCCTGTGAGATTTGTTGGTGAAAGTGCAGTAAACTTAGGGGGTACCACTTTGTATCACATAAGGCAATCCAAGAGGAAAGAAGAAACAGCTAGATACATATAAGTGCACCCCACAAGGGATATAACAAAGGGATACAAACCAAGTCAACAATGATAATTACACAAATAATAGTTTATTTATTGCAATTATACACACAACAACATACAAATATTCATTTTAAAAACACTTAAGACCCTCTGAGGCGATACAAATCCACCCTCCAGTGCTGTATGCATCAAGTTCGCACCAGGGCAGGCTGCAACATGGTCCTGTATTGCACTTAGATTTTTTAGGTTCCATGGAGGGTATGTTTTTCTAGTTACCTTGTTGGGATTTGGTGGCTTTGTTTATCAGTAATCTATAATTTTTCGTTTGCATATTACATAGGCACCTTGAGTACTATTTATATTAGTCTTCAGTAATTTTGAGTCATGTGGTTTTTCAACATTCAACATACTATTAGTATTCTAATATTCTCATTTAGTGTATCTAGAAATAATATTCCTTATATTATTGTTTTGTTCCCTCTGTATTACTATCATTGTTATTCTTTGACCATGTTTTTCTATCTGAGTTATTTTCCTCCGCCGATAGCTCCCTGTAGGTATTTTTCTGATCATCTCTCAGATTTACCATTGATTTGTATTCCCTCAGTGTCTTGTGTATAATTGTAATAAATTATAAACATATATTTTTTTGTGTAATTATCATTGTTGACTTGGTTTGTTATATCCCTTGTGGGGTGCTCTTACTTACAGTATATGTATCTAGCTGTTTCTTCTTTTTTCTTCCCATGCATCTTAATAATTCTCTGGCTTCTGTGCCTCACCGCGCAAGATCTGTCATCTCTTCTCTTGGCGCTGTCAATTCTAGTAGACAAGTTGGCAACGTCATTTATCGGAACCTAATCTCAGACTGCCAGCCACTTGCTATTAGTATGTGTCACAGCCCAAAGAAGTACCCAGCTTTCCTAATACTTTATTGCACTAGAATTAACAGTGCATAGGTTTTTTTTCTGGTGCTGTGTAATATTTGGATCTCGATGCATCCCGATAATTTCAAAGGGCTGATTATAGAATTTTTACCGTTGTACTATAAGAAGTACATACTACCTTTTTCATAGATTTTAAGATTAGATCTTCTATTCTGCAGCTTCCTATACTTAAGTAATTAAGATTAAAATCTAGATAACTAGTGGCCATTGCAGCCTTGGTTGACTCCGACAACTTGCTGTGTAACTGGACGTGACATTTGGGTGATAAGACCATGCCTTCAGGTTAGCAGTCATTTTTTAAGTGTGCTGAGCAGAACTGTTTAAGAGGGTAAGTATTATTGACCTCTGTTGCATACTGAAGCAGAGCAGCAATTTGCAAAGCTTTGGTTCATTTGACATTGTTTGTAGCCTACACAAAGCATCATGGATTTACTTTAAAGATTTACAAGGCTTTTGTGAGCAGATCACAGCTTGTGTGGCAGGGTAGGATGCATCACCAAAGTATCTCCTTGAAGCCCTTTGAGCATGACCTTTACTGACCCCTTTACAAGGAAAACAAGGTATATAGTTGACCTATAATATGCTGTAAAAGCCATGAAATGGCATGTATGTTTAACTAGTTATCCAGGAAAATGGGAAATGTACTAATAACCCCCCCCCCCCCCCCTAGAAACACCTTCATTTCAGGCTTATTTTGGTTGTTAATTGTCTGTTAACATCCATCTATTTGTGATATGTCCTTGGTGTCATATGAGATATATATATATATATATATATATATATATATATATATATATATATCTAATATATGCATATGCATGAGGTGTTTTACTAGGATTCTGAATGTCTGATCAGCTTGGTGGTGATACCCCCCCCCCCTTCCCCCCCCGACAATCAGAATCAGAGCAGCCACAGCCACCCTGCACATGCTGTATACACTATGAATGGGGTTAGTGGTGCTATCTTAAGGCCCCGCAGAGTGGAGGGCATACCAGGCATTGTATTCAATGAATAGGACAGACAGAACTTCAAGCGGAGTCCGCTGCATTGGCTCTGCTTGAAATTTTGCAAGAATTACTCAGTGTGAGCGGGTCCTACTACGGCACTGCTCCCATTAAAGTAAATGAGACCTGCACTGCAGTAACCTGATGCCTCCAGGGGGCTGATCAGACAAAATAACATATCCTTAGAATAGTTGAACTATAAAGCTGATAAAGGTTTTTAGCAACTTGCCTCCTTCTCCTGATATACCTGCTCTTCCCCTCCCATTGTGGACAGCACATTGTATAGGTCAGTGCTTCTCAATTCCAGTCCTCATGGCCACCAACAGGTCGTGTTCTGAGGATTGCCTTAGTATTCCACAGGTGATATATTATAGTTAGTACATCAAGTATTACAGGTGTTCTCTGTATGGGATATCCTCAAAACATGACCTGTTGGTGAGGCCAGAGTACTGGAATCAGCACTGGTCTAGATTACTGACCACCACTGTGCTTGTGCCCTAAAAGTAGTGGTCTGGCTGTTCTATATAGCTATAGTGTGTGTTAGACATTAGACATGCTTATAGTTAAGGGACATGGTGCACAGAACCCAGCGGTGGGGTTTGCCGGGTGCTGGACCCCCTTTGATTGATGGGGTGATGCATATGGTTACACACCCCTGTGTATTTATGTGATAGATCTATTAGCTACTGTATCTATACTCCAGCTAGTCCACTGCTTTTAGAGTAAAGTGGTGGTCGTCAACCTAGACAATGAGTTGTCAACAATGGGAGGGAAACGGCAGCATATCAGAAGGAGACAAGTTTGATAAATTAATATATTTGCAAAAATAAAATTAACTTGATGAGCCCTACAAGTTATCTATATTAGCTGAGATGGGAATACCCCTTTTAAGCATGAAGGCAGGCAGCCAGTATGTTACCTTTGCTCTTCAAAAGGGTATATAGACATCATAGACATGTGCATGTGACTGCTGTAGCAAATCCCTGGCCGCAGCTAAAACCCACTGCAACAGTCACTTGTCAGTGGTAAGAGGAACTGAGAAATACACAGGAAATAAAGAGAGCAGCAGGATCCGGAAAGGGAGTGACAGAGAATCAGTAACACGGGTATGACTTCTATGACTTCTTTAATTTATACCATCCTGAGACATCAAATAAATAAAAATTCTAGTGGCTGTGCATCACCTTTAAAGTGACACTGTCACCCCCTTTTTGCATTCTGACTTCTCTACACAGGTGCAAAGGGTAAATTTAGCAGTTTTCATACCTTATTTTATATCATACGTCATGGTGCTTGTATCAGTAAAAAGTAATCTTTTATCAACTGCAGATTGTGCTAAGTGGGTGGGGCTTCATGGCAACAGCACAATTTAGCCCTGCCCACAGCATCGTTGGCTCTGCCCCTCCATGACATCATAGAGTCATAGGCCCCGCCCCCTTGCCAACCATTGGAACAGACTGGCCTAAAGGTCTAGGCCCCAGCCCCTCTAGGTTGGCCCAGGTAATACCGGGGTCTATGTGGCGATGTCATGGAGAGGCCAACTGTGGCGCTGTGGGTGGGGCTAAGTGGCGCTGTTGCTGTGAAGCCCCACCCAGCACAATCTGCAGTTGATGAGAGATCACTTTTACTTGAACAAACACTATGACTGTGTAGAGCAGTCAGAATGCAAAAAGGGGATGACAATGTCACTTTATGATTTATAGGCTTAAAGGAGTTGAATTCTTTATATAGTGAATAGTTATCTTTTTCCTTGAACTGTAAAATTAGTCACTATTAACTATTAAAGAATAGGGTCAAAGGAGTAGTTGATCTCCTTAAGGAGAGCTCGTCATAAAGAAGTGTGGAGACTTACAGACTATTGAGATTTCTGGGAAGAAAGGATATGCAAAATAGCTCTCACACCTCTTGAGCAGAGAGATGTCCCTTCAAGTCAAGTCTTGCTCAGTCAAGGAGCCTTAGAACATTGACTGGGGATTTTATGCCAAGCCAAACAATCTCTCGAAAAGGAAAGATTTCCCATCTGCAGATAGCTATTTCGGGGTTTTTGTCCCTCATCAGTGCAGAATAGTCATAGTCTAAGCAGGCAGACATCTTCAATAAATCTTTTTATCCTTGTTTCTTTAAAGCTGTTTTGCTTGTAAATGTTATTCTTCTTGCATTTTTTAATCCTATGACTGTGTCATCATTTGTATCCCCTAAAACGAAACTTGTCCCAGTTATGTCACCTCTATGTTAAAATGGAATGTCTCCTTAGTAAATAAACAAAGCCGAAAGCGACTGACTGGTTGAAATCATGTCACTGTGTGTTCCCAGGCCAATAAAGCCACATTCAGAAGCCTATGTAGTGAGTGATACCCAAGAATCTAACGTAAACGCTTTATCCTGTCCTGAAGGAACATCTGGAGTACAATTCAGAAACCCATGTTTTCTTCTCTCTACATTTTTTGGACTTGGGGCATGTGGCATTTATGAGTTTAGAAGCATGCACTTGCACATTACTGTTGTGTTAGTACTATAAATATTTTTTCTGGGAAGAGTTTATTTTTGTTGGGCTGAGCCTTTTTTTCGATTACTATTCCTAGTGTTCTGGTGTAACACTAATACATTGTCATGTGATAGCTGAGATTACCCATAGCAATTAGTTACTATGTTATCACCAACAATTAATTCTGGACATGGGAATAATTTCTGTGTGTGTTCAAGGAAAAGGGATCAGGGTCCTTTCATCTGACAAGTCAATTCACATTTATTGCTCTGAGTGGTGTGTAAGATTTAATAAACCCTGCTCTGCTTTCTATTTTACCTGCAAGACTTGCACATTTCCTTCTTGGCAATATTCTGGGCCTATACATTTTTTTAGTTTTATTTATTTATCTTACATTTTTTAGCATTTTTTTTCTGTTATAAAACAGTTTAAGGAATGGAGTCAGGGAGGGAGGGGAGACAGGGTAGGGGGGGTGTAGAGGAGGCAGCTACATGGTAATGGAATTAATTTACAAGTCCTTTTTTTATTGGGTTTCAGAAGATCAACAGATAAATTATTGATCAAACTGATAATTTGGAAAATAGGTTTGCCATGCATCTACTAGTGATGCCACGATACCAGAATTTAAATTTCGATACAAATACCAGCTTTTTTTTAATTTCGATACTAATATTGTATTTAAAAAATAAAAAAAAACCTTAAAATATGTCCGTACTATTACAATTATAATTTATGTTCCTCTTTCCAGCTTTTTAAGTCTAACATGATAAGTTTAACATAGAAAACAGAGTTTTTAGTTTTAAGGCTAAAAATATGGGTAAAAAAATTTGCATATAGCCTCATAGTCTAATAATTCATCTAGTTACAATCTACAAATAATTTTTGTGTGCACTTGTAGTACACCTCTGTTTTATTGGCCAATATGTTAGGGTATGTAGTTGAATATAAGCAATGTGGTAACAGGGTTCTACCTACGGCATGCTCACATTTTAGAGTGATTAGTAGGGCGGCCATGCCTGGCTGATCTTAGGCTTCTTACTCCTTTTCCATGTCATTTGCATTTATTAAAAGTGTGTTTCCTACCTCCTCCGAGTACTAATGAATGCAGTTTTCTGCCTGCGGCCATCATCTTCTTGCTGCTGAGTTGTTTTTTTATATTCTTTAGATAGACAATGAGAAGGAATGGAAATAAAATATGGAGAATTGAGGTTATTTCCCCAGAATAGCTTCAGAATTGGACTTTTCTCCGCTGTCATGTGGGATACTGTGGTTTTATTTCCATGAGCTTTTTTTTCTGGCATCCCTTCCACAACAATCACAGGTCATAGAACAGCTTTACCTTTTCCTTCCTTGCACAGGAGAAATAAATCTACAACTTTTCAGATTACTTGGCAATCACTTTATTTGCTTTGCTAGCAAACAGCACAGTATATGGGGGTGGGGGGGGATTAACCATATGTAAACAATACAACTGAATATTACACAGCGTTCCTACAGCCATCCATACATAGCCCAACGTCTGCAGATGCATTATTCTACTGTTATACCATCATAAACTACAATGCTCAAAGTCTACAGACACATTATTCTACTATTTATTTCATCATAAATTACATTGTCCGACGGGCAGTAAAATGTGCTCCACTACAGTACAATACCTTTTGTGACAGCAGCTAATACACTTGAAAGATGCAAAGACCTGCACTACCTGGTTTACAAAACAAGGCAGCGGCGTTTCCAATTACAAACTTATATGAAAGCCGGAGAGGTTCAAGGAGATACAGGTGGTGCTCAGCAGTATAGAGTTGCAGATCAACAATATTATTCAGGTATACAAGATGAATATAGATCAGCGGCACTCACCCGGTCTTCTCTTCTAGCTTTATTGCAGTACAAAGATCATAAAAATCATGACAGGTAACATGCAGGTGAGGGAGGACAAAGAGGTGCACAAATCGAGGGACCGTTGCGTGCGCACACAGCTTCATCTTTGTACTGACATAAAGCTAGAAGAGAAGGCTGAGTGCCGCTGATCTATTCATCTTGTACACTTGAAAAGACTACAAGCTATATAAATGGCATGGGCATGTGTATTACTGTGAAATGCAATGTGGTTATTGATGGCGCAGTTTTAACGCATTCGAAATTTTTCACCATAAGAGTGGAGAAAGTAGCCGCATTGCAAAACTGTGGCAATTCATTGTAACAAAAAAAATGTGGTTTTCATGATGCTGTTTATCTACAAACATTTACAATGCAACCAAAATGCTAAATGTAAAAAACAAAAACACAATTGTGTGAACCCAGCCATAGGCAGAAAAAGAAACCATTGTTGTAGCAACACGTGTAAAGTGCGGGCTGCTTTCTGGTTAGTGTTTATTTATGGTAACCTCTCTCATGTTGATGGTCATGAGAGTCCATGACAGCATGCAGGAACCCTGAGGTCAGACCCTGACACAAAATAGTCCTGTGTATGGTCCCTTGGTGAAGCAGGTCTCTCCTGGACATGTTTCACTAATAATACACCTCCTTGCAGTCTCCCTGCAACAGCAAAATAATATAAGCTACATTGCCGGACTTTGAAATACTTAACATGAGAAGCAGGAAGTTTTAATTTTATTAAAATTAGAATCAGTAATGTTTTTAACACATTGGGGGAGATTTATCAAAGGGTGTAAAATTTAGACTGGTGCAAACTGCCCACAGCAACCAATCACAGCTCAGCTTTCCTTTCAGCACTGCCTAAAGGCCCTATTCCACCAACAGATCTGACGACAGATTATCTGCCAAAGATTTGAAGCCAAACCCAGGCAAAGACTATAAACAGAGAACAGGTCATAAAGGAAAGACTGGATTTCTCCTCTTTTCAAATCCGCTCCTGGGTTTGGCTTCAAATCTTTGGCAGATAATCTGTAGTCAGATCTGTTGGTGGAATAGGGCCTTAAAGCTGAGCTGTGATTGGTCGCTGTGGGTAGTTTGCACCAGTCTAAATTTTACACCCTTTGCTAAATCTCCCCCTTTGTGCACTGCGCTGGATGCTTTCTTTAGCAATGGTATCTTTTACATTGCCCCCAGGCAGAAGCCTTACGAACACGTGATGGCTGAGTGGAGCAGTGCCTGACGCATCACCCTGAGGCCTGTTCCGGGGATCCCAAGAACCAGAACCAATGTGACATTTACCAGTCGCTTATTATTTTGTTGTTATGATGGTTTTCACTACTTTCTGTCTATAGTGTTGAGATCCATAGTAAATGTGCAACAAAATCCACATGTAACTCCATGCGTATTTTGCTGCGTCTTTGTGACAGATCTCAGGAAACATTTCTTACACTTGTGGGGTGTATTAAGATCGAGTGTCTTGGGCAACATGAGTTGTAAATACTGTACTACCCTGCCTGCTGCCGTACCCCATAGTATACATCATCACATTCTATGCAGGATACTAACAGCCAAAACCCCGGGCAAACCTAGCCTAGATACTGATAGCTTTACTGTATCAAATGTTTCAAGAACAGGAAGTTTCCAGCTCCCATAGAAATCTTTAGCAATGATAACAGAAAGCAATGTATTCTGCACACATGATATACATACACTGTGCTATGTATAGAGACGTGATGCACTTCAAGCAGAATTCACCTAGTAACTAAACAAATTGCGGAGGTTGGTATTATCACCTTCTTATCACTGTGTTGGCTTTCATTGTTTGCCTTTGTCATATTTACTGATCTTAAATGCCTTTATGTGTTTGTAGTCTCCATTATGTAGAGGTTCTTTGGGGACAGGAAATGTTATGTTCCTGTTCACACTAAATGATAGTTTATATTTGTGTAATGGTGAATAATTATACATGTTGTATGGCTCCCTTTATGCACTTCATTTACTTTGACCTTGATAATCAAGGTGAAATATGGAACAGCACTTTAGGTATCTACACTGATCTGGCGCATGCACCTCTGTGTTTTCCATATCCCTAGGTGTATTGTAATAGAGATTAAGCAGATCTGAGCTGCTTATTCACTCATCTGCATCACTGTACATGGGCACAAGTATAACCATATACTATATAAGTCGTCCTCCAAGTGTTCTGAGGCTGAAAACCTCAATCTGTAGGTTGAAAACATGACTGAGGAAGCCAGTGGCAGCACCTGGTAGAGCTGGGCACAAACCCAGTTTTGTGGGGAGGTGTTCTGTGTGTGTTTTATGTATTAACTCCTTACTGCTGGGAAAAATCATTAGCTCGGAGACCTAAAACTGGTTAGGACCTGTAGAGTATAAGCACTTTATGTGGACAGTTCACGGTCACTGATACAGTACAGCAGGCTAGCTACACAGTCTGATGATAAATGTTTTTTGCTTCTGTACATAAACAATGAATAGTTACATTTGCTGTCCATACATCTGAAAAATACTGAAACGCTAAATTATTCTATAGTAGCTATTTAAAGTATAGTATGGCCATGAGCCAGTAGGTGGGTCTTAGATGGCGGGGTAGGTAGGCAGAGTAGAGTTAGATTTCTGCCTTATCTTCCGAACAACAAAAAACAAAGTAAAACAAAACAGCTTTCTTCCAGAAAGAGCACCACTCGTTCTCAGGTTATGTGTGGTATTGTAGCTTGGTTTCATTGAAATTAATGTAGGCAAGTTGTAATTTCCTAGTAAACCTGAGGACAAAAGTGGCGCTGCTATGTTTTTCTAATTTTAAATAATCCCTTTAACCTCAAGATCTCTGAGCAGTGATCAAAAGAAGAAGCTCTCCCTCTCTATCTATCTATCTATAGAATATATATCAGGAAATGAACATTGCTGGGATTCCTGGTATTCTCTGAGAAGGACCAACAAGCGTTTTGAAAATCTAATATGCCACAGCCGTGCCTCATTTCTATAATGCTTAATCCTTCTAAAGCCGGTGACTCAAGGCGGGATGCAGGAGCTCCTATTAGAAGTGGATGAGTGAGGGTTTGAATATTTTCCAATGAAGAGGTTTCAGAAAACAGAGCTAAGCAAAAGTGCTGCAGCAGCAAATATGTCATAGGGAAAAACAATTTGCCATCCAAGAACAACCTTTTTTCCCCATAGAGGAAGTGTTTACTATTTTCAGCTGCCTGATATTTCTGTCTTTTTTATTTTATAAATATTACCACCTGTTCCCTCATTTTTTTTTCAGTTGATGTTTTTTTCAGGGCCGTTTTAATACATTGGTGAGCCCAGTGTACAGCCCTCAAGAGTGGGCCCCCCCCCCAACCCAACGTTATCAGAATCTGAGCTCCACACACAGTATAATGCCCTGAAAATGACCCAACACTGTATTAAGAGCCCCAATACATACAGTAGTTACCTTATAACTAGAGATGAGCGAACCTGGAGCATGCTCGAGTCGATCCGAATCCAAACATTCGGCATTTGATTAGCGGTGGCTGTTGAAGTTGGATAAAGCCCTAAGGCTATGTGGAAAACATGGATATAGTCATTGGCTGTATCCATGTTTTCCAGACAACCTTAGAGCTTTATCCAAGTTCAGCAGCCCCCGCTAATCAAATGCCGAAAGTTCGAGTTTGGAACGACTCGAACCCGGTTCGCTCATCTCTACTTATAACCTCATAAAGATATCATCAATGATACCATTACATAATACCGCCACACCATGACCACTATCACTACAGACCCTATAAGAGAGTGCAGTTACATCCAGTGACTCACAGGAGGCATCTTCTCTGATCAGAGTGTTTCACCTTTTCTTTCGCTCCATCCAGCGTGGGCCACCATGATGTCTCCCCCGGCTGTGAATCTTCTCTCCAGAATCTGCCAGAGAAACATTTTAGGCTCCAAAACATACAGTAACAAGGTCCCCTGTACCCCTATACAGTAGTTACCCCCCTATGAACCCCTATATAGTAGTTACCCCCCCTCTGTGCCCCTATTTAGTAGTTACACCACTCTGTGCTCCCACTTAATAATTAGGTATGCTTTGTGCCCCAATATAGTAGTAAGGTCCCTATATAATAAAGGCACCTCTGTGCAGCCCCAATGTTAGTATAGCCCCCTGTGTGCTTCCCCCAGTAGTATAGACCCCCTGTGTGCTGCACCCAGTAGTATAGAAAGCTGTGTGCTGCCCCCAGTAGTATATAGACCCCTGTGTGCTGCCCCCAGTGCTATAGACCACTAGGTGCTGCCCCCAGTAGTATATAGACCCCCTGTGTGCCGCCCCAGTAGTATATAGACCCCATTGTGCTGCCCCCAGTAGTATATAGACCCCCTGTGCGCTGCCCCCAGTAGTATATAGACCACTAGGTGCGGCCCCCAGTAGTATATAGACCCCTTGTGTGCTGCCCCTAGTACTTTAGACCACTAGGTGCTGCCCACAGTAGTATATAGCCCCCTCTGTGCTCCCCTAGTTATATATATCCCCCAGTAGTATATATACCCCCTGTGCACCCCTCAGTAGTATATACATATCCCCTGTGCTCCCCCGAGTAGTATATATATCCCCTGTGCGCCCCAGTATGCTTTCCCAGTTATATATACCCCCTGTGCACCCCCCCAGTTATATATCCCCTGTGCACCCCCCAATTATATATATATCCTGTGTGCCCCCAAGTATTTCATAGCCCCCATGTGTGGTCCCCATTATATATACCTCCCTGTGCACCCCCAGTTATATATACCCCAGTGCACCCCCCAGTTGTATATTTATCCCCTGTGCGCCCCCAGTAGTATATAGCCCCCTCTGCGCTCCCCCAGTTATATATACCCCAGTGCACCCCCCAGTTGTATATTTATCCCCTGTGCGTCCCCAGTAGTATATAGCCCCCTCTGCGCTCCCCCAGTTATATATACCCCCTGTGCACCCCCCAGTTATATATACCCCCCTATGTGCTCCCCGATATATATATATATATACACCCTGTGTGCCCCCCCCCCCAATTATATATACCCCCTGAGCATGCCATCCCCCCCCCCCAGTAGTGTATAGGGCACCCCTAGTAGTATAGACCCCCGCTGTGTGCTGCCCCCGTTATATAGCCCCCCTTTGTGCTCCCCCTTCCTGGCCTCCCATATAGCAAATAACAAAAAAAAAAAACTGGTATACTCACCTGGGTCCGCGCGTTCCTCTTCTCTTCACCTCACCCCTGTGGCCGCAGGCAGTGCTTTGCCTGCGGTCACAAGAGGCCGCCGTCCCCTCTCGCGATGCCGGCGCTGAGTGACGTCACTCAGTGCCGATACCACTACAGGAGAGCAGCCTCTTGTGACCTCAGGTAAAGCACTGCCTGCAGCCATAAGGATGACTGACAGGGAGGGAGCCAATGGCTCCCGACCTGTCAGTGACGCTGCTGCTGCCTGTACCTATGAGCGCTTATTACGAGCGCTCATAGCTACAGTGCAGAGCACGGGGGGGGGGAGGACCTGCAGGGGGCGCCATGCATGGGTAACCTTACCCATCCCGATGGCGCCCCCCTGGCAGGCTGGTGGCCGGAGCCCTGTGCGACCGCACTGGTCGCACAGAGCAAAGGCCGGCCCTGCTCAGAGTGGGCCCCTTTAACCAGTGGGCCCGATGCACGTGCACCATGTGCCCTCTGGTTAAAGCGGCCCTGTTTTTTTTTCCTGATACATGTACCATTGCTGGAACCCCTACAGATGACTAAAACAGGGGTATTGAGCTCTCCGTCCTTCCTCGCAGCACATCTGCAGTAAGAAGGAGTTCACACAGAGCAGTGAGCTTTCTGAGGCTGCAGGATATAGCCTAGTGCTGGACACTGCTGTTTTCTGTCAGCCCCATAGACATAGAGTGGAGAGGCTTGACCGCTGCCATTCACACTCCTCCTCACTTGTGGTTGCTCAGTGAGGTAAAGTGAGTTGTGGGGCCACTAATTATACATATTGATCACCAATCCTTTAAATAGGTGATAAATGGTTTTCATGGGATATCCTCTCTAAGTGACTCTCCTGAGTGTTGCTGACTCTGGTTTTGCTGCTCCTTGGGACTAAGAAGTAGAATTGAGTTGGGAACATCCTTACTACTTGAAAAACTTGGCTTTCTCTATTTCTTGACGGATTAGATAAAAAGGTTCAGAATTCCTTTAGCATATAATGAAAACCTGCTGCAAATGACACAACTCCTAGCAGGCAACATCAGTAATTCAGATGTTCATATCCAGTTTCTCCAGATGGTAGAAGATGGAGCTTGTACATTTCAGAGACAGTCTGCACCTTGTTTCCATCTCCATGTGTTCGCCGAACAGTTTGTGCTTTAACCATGAATTCATATTTCAGATTCTTCAGCACCTCTGACGGCTGATGTTCCAGATGTATCGGAAAGTGATTCATGCACAGTGACGTGTTCAGTGTCTTCCATGTATCGATGCTTTCCTTGTCCTGCTAGCAGAGCTGATGACCTTTAAGTAACACGGCAGCAGAACAGCTGGAGTGCACATTCTTTGCATATATATATTGAATTTGTGGCTATGTGTCACATTCCTTAACATAGTCGGCCAGATCTCGAAATAAGAACGGCAAAACCGTATGGCAAGTGTAAAGTGTGGTGGAAGCATGAACAGGGGAACATAGGCTTGTGTTAGCGATGTAAACTGATATTGTGTAGAACAGATGTGTTTTTGTGGCAATGTGGGTTGGTTATTGTGCAGTCATCTTTACCTATGAATTTGGAGCTGTTTCAATGATGGTGCTGGTTGTGTAAACCACAGTGGGGGTGCTGACACGTCTCTCACTTCTAAACGCTGCTGAGAAACAATGTTCCTGCAGAGAGTTGTTATTTCTTCTTGTTTTCTTCACACATACACACTAGCTGATAAGTGGAGCATAGTGCAGTGTCTTGTCAGGTAACATTAAGCAAGCTGTAGAAGTGAACCTGCTGGGGTCTCAGCAATAGCCAGAGGTTACCTGGATAGTAATAAGGAATATGCACAATACATGAACTTCCCCACATTCGGTGGGGAAAGACGAGCCATTTCGATACGCCCTATTATATGGCACATAGTGTTATAGGGGCAGCTTGGCATTTCCTACTGTGAGCAATAAGTATTCGAGTAGCCGCCATGTATTTTTGTTTGTGTTGCAGGGTTGCCATAGGTAGTCTTAGATGGGACATTACTGTTTGGAAACTAACACCTACAATGTATTCAGAAAGACATTTTCAGTTTTTTCCCCTTTTGGTTATGTTAAAGGCTAAGTCTGGGCAAAATAATTTTAAGATATGTTATTGCCCAACAAAAGTTATGAAAATTACTAATAGACACTTATTATGAGAGATGCACCTATAGTGCATTTTCCCTGCACTATAGGTGCATTTCCCATAATAAGTGTCTATTAGTAATTTTCATAACTTTTGTTGGGCAATAACATATCTTAAAATTATTTTGCCCGGACTTCCCCTTTAAGGTCCTGTTTTTAAAATTAAAAAAAAAAAAAAAACACCATCTCCGTCATTCTGCACTCTGTACCTAATAACGTGAAAACTTTGTATGGAAAAAAAGTATCCAGAACCTTTGCTGTGACACTTGAAATTTAAAGGGGGTGTCCAGTGTAAATGTCTATATCATGATGCTGTGAGGGACATAGGTGTCTACCCATGCCGCTCAGTCGCAAATGCCGTCCATCAGCCGCCTGTTGTACGCCGCTGCCTGCTGCTCTTGTCCTTTTCTGCATTTCCGCTGACTTGACCGCTGAGTATACAGTCCATGGGATATTGAGTGCAGAATAACGGGGTGAAAGTACTTTTTTTTTTTTTTTTCCTTATTTTATCACAAGATTGCAAAATAGCAAAACGTGATAAAAGTAAAGATAAATTTCGTACTTTATTCTTTATTTTTTTTTTGACCATGTGTCCCGCTTGTTGTTACTGCTAATTTGAGCTCCTGATGGGCTCTGAGAGTTAAGGTGGCCATACCACTTCAATAACTAACGGCTGAACGATCATTCGACTGTCCGTTATCTTGACCATTCTCCCCATACACAGGAACGATCAGCATGGCCAAGCATTCCTGTGTTTTCTATGGGGAAGGGGTAGGTTGCAGCCAGAGAGCTCTGCCTGTGTGTTCTCTCCTGACCCTTATCTCCACCAATATGGTGGATGGTCTGGGGCCCCATACGCCTTAAGGCCATATTACATGGAATGATTACCGGCCGTTATGGCCCATAATCGACCCGTGTAATAGAAGGCAATGATCAGCCGACATAAACGATGTCGGCTGATTGTTGCTGTCGTTAGTCTTTCAACATGTTAAAGGCAAACGACTAGTATACCAGTGATCTGCTGCCGCGGCTCTGTGGAATAGGAGCAGCGGCAGCAGACTGCTGCTATCCTCTATGGGCTGCCCAGACGATCTAGCGATAACCCGGGCAGCCCCCCCGCACCTCCCCGTGGCCCCTCCTGCACTTACCCGCGGGGAACGAGGAGCAAATGAGTCACCCTTTGTAATAGGGGCACTGATGGCTAAACCTTCTGCGAGCGACCCTATAATGTAACCTGAACTCCTTTATTGCTGCAGGAAATTGAAGCCTGTGTACAGAAACCGTAAAAAACCTGAATATATAGTAATGTTTTGAGTAGTTTACCATATAATCACTTAGCTCTTACTGGCCCATAATGTAATGTGTATAGCTGGTCACCCAGGGTTACAACCTGCAGCTCAACTTTAGCTTGCTGGTAACACAGACTCAGGTGGAGCATTAGGAGTCGTAGGGAGGTGAGCTGTTTGTCTTTGAAACAGAAGATGATGAGAACTAGGAGCTCATATGAGAGGCACAGCAGTAAGGGGGAAGAGTAAGGGCTTATTTTGATGTTCCATAAAACACAGAACCTACGGACATTCAAGCAATGTTGTGGGCTCTATCCCCGCCTGGCATCATGTATCAAGGAGATGATGGGGAAAGTGTTTAAATCTTTGCAGCACTGTAATGATACAGCCGCACGGTTGCTTCATTACAGTGCCACAAAGATTTAAACACTTTTCTCGTTCTTGTCATCTTATTGATACATGATGTCTGGTGGATACATGATGCCGGGTGGGTCCACTACTTCGCTCATCTGTCTTTAGGGTCTCTGCTTTACGGAATGTGAAAATAAGCCCTTACTCTTCAGTAGCCAAGGAAATACAGTTCAGTTTGTTCCCTTTTATACGCTGCTTCAGAAGTCCTGCCCTTCTTGCCACACTGAGAGGGAGCACATAGGAAGCAACCATTTGATTAAAAAAAAAAAAAATAGGATTAATGTTGTAATGTCCCTTCTTATGTATTTGTCTGAATGCTCCGCAGTGTCATATTACAGCACAATCTAGGAAACTATCTGTATGTTCTTGAAGTGTGTGAGGAAAAGTAAATCAAATGGTTGTGGGGGTGAGTGTGAGGACAACACATCCCTTGCACAGGAGTCGGGAAGGAATTTTCTCCTCATGATGGGGCAATTATCATCTGCCTCATAGGGGTTTTTGCCTTCCTCTGGATCAACACAGTAGGGTTCCTCTAGGTTGAACCTGATGGACTCCTTGTCTTCCTTCAACCTTATTAAAGGACAAGTGCCATGAAAAACTTTTTCCCAGTAATTGAAGCACATTACAAAGTTATATAACTCTGTAATGTGCTTCAATTACCTATCTGCTTCCCTTCCCTGTCTTTTCCCCCCTCCACCCCCCACCAGGAAGTGTCCTAACTCACAAAGACCTAATTACTGTTGTCACCGTCACCAATCTCTTCTCTCAGCTCCTTCTCCTGTTACAGCAGCCCCCCCCCCTCCCCTGCCTTGTCAGGTGACTCAGCTTGCTCAGCTCCCATTGGCTGAACAACTGCAAGCCATCACTTGGACTGGGGAGGGTGGTCTGCTGTAACAGGACCTAGAGCAGCCCTCCTGCTGATGACTCATCCTCACAAGAAGGAGCTGCCTGGTGACGGTGACGGCAGTCATTAGGTCTGTGTGAGTTAGGACACTTCCTGGTGGGGGGTGGAGGGGGGAAAAGACAGGGAAGGGAGGTGATTGAAGCATATTACAGAGTTATATAACTTTGTAATGTGCATCAATTACTGGGAAAAAGTTTTTCATGGCACTTGTCCTTTAACTATGTTACTATGTTGCATGTTGGGGCAGGGTTCATATTTTACAACTTTATCATAGTGTATGGTAAAGAACTATAGTAAAAAAGCGACATTTAACACTTCCTCATAGTCAGTCGGTGTATATTGTGTGGATCAAATGTAATGAAACATGCTGGAAGGCCGTACCCTCTGTGTAGTGGAGCATATGGAGAATCAATGCATTATTTATGCACTGTCTTCATTTTTAAGTGTTCTCATTATAGAATAAGAAAACAAAATAACAAACCTCAGAGCTTAGGAGCTGTGATCCCAGGACTGTGTCATGGGGATCATTACCTCACAATAGTTTTAATGACCAGCTCAGGTGTAACCTGTTGACAGGTAACTATGAAAGGTGTTTAGTTTTTTTTAACCTAGATTGAATGTGAATCCTTTTCCCCAACATTGCTTAAACGGAAAGTAGGTATGTACAGTAGGGAAAAAGAAGTACTGGGTACACTGCTGATTTTGAAAGCTTTTCCACCTACAAAGAATGGAGAGATCTGTAACTTTTGTTGTAGGTACACTGCACCTGTGAGAGACAAAATCTATAAAAAAAAAACATTGTATATTTTTTATATATTTAGTTGGCAACAGCTGTTGACGCAGTAATTTAAAAAGTGGAAGAATCACAAGATGGCTGTCAGTCTTGTCTCATGGGGTAAGGATGATTCTAAAAAAGGTGAGGAATTGGCTTAGAACTAGATGGGAGTACCTGGTCAATGACCTGATCAGAGTGGGGACCACAGTCTCAAAGATTACTGTTAGTAACACACTACGTTGCTATGGAATAAAATCCTGCAGAGCTTGCAAGGTCTCCCTGCTCTTGCCAGCACATGTCCAGGCACATTTGAAGTTCACCAATGACGATCTGGATAATCCAGAGGAGGCATGGAAGATCATCATGTGATCAGATGAGACCAAAATACAACTGTTTGGTATCAACTTCACTTGGCGTGTTTGGAGGAAGAAGGAGAATGAGTACAACCCCAATGAAGCATGGGTGTGGAAACCTCAAACTTTGGGCATGTTTTCCTGCCAAGAGCACAGAACGACTGCACTGTATTGAAAGGAGGATGGATCGTGACAGGAAGCATTGTGGATGGGTCTTCCAGCGTTACAATGACCTGAAACACACAGCCAGGGAAACGAAGGAGTTCAAGGTCCTGGAGTGGCCTCGCCAGCCTCCAGACCTGAAACCCATTAGAAAATCTCAATATTGCCCAGTGACAGCCCTGAAACCTGAAAGATCTGGAGAAGATCTGTATGGAGGAGTGGGACATAATCCCTGCTGCAGTGTGTGCAAACTTGGTCAGGAAAACTACAGGAAACACCTGACCTCTGTAAATGCAAACAAAGGTTTCTGTACCAAATATTAACTTCTGTCTTTCTATTGTATCTATTGTAATAAAATGCTTTTTTAATAAACAATGTGATTGTCTGGATTTTTTTATAGGTTCTGTCTCTCACAGTTGAATTGTACCTATGATGAAAAATTATAGACCTCTCTATTCTTTGTAAGTGGGAGAACTTGCAAAATAGGCAGTGTATCAAATACTTCTTTTCCCCACTGTGAGTTTGTGTGTATGAGGTGGAGGCAGAGGAACATTTTATTGTTTTTATAATGAAAAGGTAACACCATGAGTTAAACATGCCCATACTCTTTGGACTTTGACAGATTCAGGCAACTTTGAAAAATGTAGGGTGACTTCTCGACTCCAACAGATGATGTGTATGTGTATTGGATTTTTACCACCTGACACTATAGCTCTGGAAGGGAGAATATTGGGATTGTAAATGACGATAGTAAACAACGGGAAAGCTTGTCACATCTTCATCTATCTGTAGACTGTTCTGCATGTTCCAGATACAACAGCCATGTGACTTTTCCTCGAGTTACAAGTAGGCAGGGTTTTATCTGATGTGTTACATGTGACTATTACAGCTAACGTGAAAGTCCCATAACAGATGCAAGTACAATGGGTCCTCACAGTGAAAGACTGCCTGTAGGGGAAACACCAGCTGGACTATTTCCCTGACAGTGTCGCAGAGTATGTGTTCACTTTTGTGGTGTATGCAATTGATCCACCATAAATGTTTGATTTATATTATAATCAGGAAATTCAAGATATTGAATGTTATGTGAGGCCATTGAGGTCAAGGGCAGCATCCAACCCCAATAACTTCATAAGTGGTGACTGCATGAAGAAATACAGCACAATACTATAGAGTTTTCAGCAGATGTTTATTTCAAACACAGTGCTTAGGTAGACTTTTTCAAATGTATTGATTTATTGTAGCTAGTCCCTCCCCTATCATTCTGCACTCAATAAAGAAATCTTTGTTAATTTAAAAAAGAGGAAAAACTAAAATTTGGCATTGACATAAGTATTCAGACCCTTTACGCAGTACTCTATAGTGTTGTGCTGTCCCGCTAGGGACAGTGATGGGCTGAGTGGGCAGTCACCTTCCAGATGGATCGGTCTCTGAAGTTGTGGCGGGATTGCCTCCGGGGGACGACATAGACCTCCAGGAAGACACCCGAGGAGCGCAGAGTTAAAGGGAACCTGTCACCCCCCGTGCCGGGGTGACAGGCTCCCGACCCCCCGTTAGAGCCCTCTATACTTACCTAATCCCTCCGGGTCCCGCTTCTGGAGGTGGTCGGGTGATGAAGATCTCAGCCGCTGCAGCCCGGCACGGGCACTGAGAGATGAGTCCAACGCTCATAGAGAATGACGGAGCGCTGGACTCTCCTGTCATTCTCTATGGGTGTTGGACTCATCTCTCAGCGCGCGCGCCGGGCTGCAGCGGCTGAGATCTTCATCACCCGACCACCTCCAGAAGCGGGACCCGGCGGGATTAGGTAAGTATATGGGGCTCTAACGGGGGGTCGGGAGCCTGTCACCCCGGCACGGGGGGTGACAGGTTCCCTTTAAGCATAGTTTCTTCATTGTTTTATATGAACTTGCCACGTTATAAAGTTTTCTCTATTTGCATATCCCCTTTAAGGTAGCCATACACATTCATTTACAATCATCCGTCAGCTACTTTAGGTGTGTGAGGACCTTTTGGTTGGAGAACCTTTTTATCAGTGTTACAGTCTTCAGTCATCTTGAGAGTGATGCCACAAGGTTTGCATTCCTTGATTTGGGCAATAATAATTTCTGAACCCTCATAACTTTTCAGTTAAGTTTCTGTATTTTGCAAATATTCTTAATAGATGTATAAAAAGTGTTAGGCCTCATTCACACATCCGTAATGCAGTTTGTAATTTGTCTGCGGATCTCTACAAAATAGTGATCCATGCCGCAGTTGTGGGTTCATAGTAGAATCTGTCTTTTTTTTTTGTTTGTTTGTTTGTTTTTTTTGTGTGCTCTGGCTGCGCCATTCAGGGGTGTTATCCCTAAACCATTCCTGTGTTGTCATTGCTCTGCACTGAAACATAGAACATGTGTATAAGGCCTTTTCTGATGAGAGGCTTCTTTCTGCCCACTGCCATAAAGCCCAGATGGTGAGGTGCTGCAGTGATGGGTGACCTTTTGGAACTGGTTCTCATCCGTACTTAGGAGCTCAGCCAAAGTGACCATTGGGTTCTTTGTCAGAAAGTTGAATTTAATAGGATTTGTTGGGTTACCATCTAATTTCTGCTCCCCGAATGGAGCTCCATCGCAGATGCTGAACTGCCTCTTATTGACAGGGCTGTGTCTTTCCAAATAACCTGGCTTCAGTCAACTGAGTTGTCCATCAGTGACAAGTATCTCAGAGATGATCAGAAATGAGAGTCCCGGAGCAAAATTTTGAGTGTGATGGCAAAGGGTCTGAATACTCTGCCAAAGTATTACTACAGTGAGTGAACATTAGAATTTATGTTTTGAAGACTTGATGGTTACGGTGGTTGCTTCCTGCTACGTAGATTATACTGTGCCCAGGAATGTTTCATAAAGACAGTTGAATTTTAAATAAGAAAACAGCCAGATCATGGTTTATCATTATGTCTGAGCACTTACTGTTTTCCTATGCCGGTTTATTTTGGGATAATTGAAGTCTTACATAAACAGACCATTTTCCTGTGAGAGTAGGGCTGTGGCTACTGAAGTACATCTTGTATGTAATCCTCCGCATTCTTGTCCGGGTTCGGGCCCTAAGATCACATTCTTGTTTTCACTTTATTACTTTTCATCTTGTTTGGCAATAAATATGTGTTTAAATGTGTGTTATTCCAAGCTTTGGTCTGATCCCTTGTAGCATCTGGCATTCCTGGGACCCCCCCCCCCCCCCCCCCTCGCTTGGGAACACCTGGTCAGGACAAGAGGGATTGTTGTAACTGACCCTGATGTTTTCTGTGATGACTGTTTTCTGATCTCTGACAGTGAGATTAATGAGAATGCTTTCATTGTTATTGATTGCAGCAATAAGGATGAATCTACATAGGATGGAAACTTTGTGATGGTTAGCTGTGGATTTGCACAGGCATGATCTGTAGCTGGTTACAGAGGCATCCAAGCATTGGAGATTTCACTGATCCCATTCACATGCTGTGGACACATTACAGATTATACCCTTTTTAACCCTTTCATGACAGAGCCCAAAATGGCATAAATGACTGCGCCGATTTTCATTTTTGCATTTTTGTTTTTTACTCCTCGCCCCCCATTTTTATTTCTCCATCTACAGGACCATGTGAGGGCTTGTGTTTTTTTTTTTTGTTTGTTTTTTTTAAAAAACAAGTGTACTTTTTAATGGGACCTTTCAATCCAGCATGACATGTATGACAGAACCCAAAAAATCTTATTTATTGGGTGAAATTGAAAAAAAAAAAAAAAATGTGAAATTTTGTAACATTGGGGGGTTCTTGTGTTTACGTTATGCACTTTATGGTAAAGCTGAGTTGATGTGTTTATTCTTTACACCAGTCTGAAAACAATATGCATGTCAATATAGCTTTTCTAATGTTTCATTTATTTTTGCAGTAAAACTTTTTTGGGTAAATAATTGTGATTAAAATGGCTCTAATGTGACTCTAACGTTTTTAAATTTTAACCTATGGGACAGTATGGGTGTAATTTTTTGTGATTTTTTTTTTTTTTTTTTTTTTTTTCCCCTTCATTTTTGTGTAGATAGGAAGTTTTGATCACTTTTTATATACATTTTTTTAAATCACAAAAATTAGCAATTCTGGTGTCCCCATACCCCCCCCCCTCTTTTCGTTTACACCGTGCTGTACGGGAAGACTATTGTTATATTTTAAGGGTCAATATATTTTTTTTTATTAAAGATTTTCAGAAGGAAATACAAGCAGTATGAAACAAGCAGAAATCAATCTTGACGGCCCAAAATGAAGAGAGTTGAAATGAGCTGCTATGTGCTGGGGCCGCAGCTATCACTGGGCGGATCACCGCACCTGCTAATTAGACATTTAAATGGAGCTATCAAAACTGACAGCTATATTTAAATCCTGTTGAAAGCAGTCATTGGTGACAGCGGCGGTGATCAGGCTTCCCTGTATGTGAATAAGGGAGGAGTATGGAGTAAATAAAGGTGTAGACTAAGACCCCACCACAATTTACCACATGCTCTAAAATATCAGCCCCTTATACATCAGCCGAGCAGCCATAAGCCAACTGCACCCCCGAGCCACCTGATTAGTACTCTCCAGCTAGCCATCTCTGGCGAGGACTACGAGAACCAAGTCCTCCACCTAGTTGTGAATCTTTTGCTTGTGTTGTGTTCATCCACTCCCAGTGCCTCCATCCTTATCAAAGAATTAAAGGCCTCTGCCCACATGAGCCGAGAGGGAGGAGTGGGGACTTCTGCTATTGTTATATTTTAATAGATCGGACAATTACTCATGCTACGGTATATGACATGTTTATTTAATAATTTTTACATGTTTTATTATATAATGGGAAAGAGAGGATGATTTGAACATTTATTCGGGGAGGGGCTGTGTCATGTTTTTAACAACTTTTTTTTTCCTTTTTTTTTTTTTTTTTTTTTTTCCTTCACTTTTTAAGTCCCCTGGGGGACTTTTAGATGCCACAGCATAGTATTGATCAGTGTTATCTGTGATCTTCTCATAGAACCTGACACTCATACAGAGAAGACCAAAGATCAGACTGCACAGAGGTAAAGAAAATACCTCCAGCAGTCTAGAAAAGCGATCTGTAAGGGACAGGAGATGCTCATGTCTCTTAAACTTAAATGCTGCGATCGCAGCTGCGATTGTTTAAGGGGTTAATGATAGGCTGCAGCATGATTGCTACAGCCTGTGGGCCCGGCTGATGATAGCAGCCAACCTCGCTATGAAGTAAGCTCAGCTCCTGAGCTCTCTTCATAGCAAAGTAGCTGCTCAGGACGTACGGGTGTGTCCAGGGTTGTCTGGTAACAGGTGGCTATGGCGTACAAGAACATCCTAGATCGTCTAGGGGGTTAAAGGGGCTATTCATTATAAAAAAATTATTCTTCAACAAAATGATCATCCCAAGGTATATAACTTACTAATATAGTGTTATCACTAATAGTCATGGCTTCAGCATTTTTGTGTGAATCATGACTGACAGGAAATGAATAACTGCAAAATGAGTGTTGTCTACAGATCCCCAGCTTCTCCCTCTCTTCATAGACAATGCATCACTCTCTGAATTCTCAGGATGTATTGCTTTCCCTCAGCTCTTTATCACAGTCCTCCCACTCTGCCTACTCCCCTCCTCCAGCATTCCTGCCTGTTCCCTGCCCAAAGCTGTTACAAAACATCTTAGGCCCCATTCATACGTCCAGTGATTTTTAAGGACCGTTATTTAGTCTGCTAGCTAAATCCGTGATCCGTGGAAAACCGTCTGTGATTGCAACCTTGTCCGTTTTTTTCCCACTGATGTGCATCACATCACCCCAGTATGTATTCCACTATGTGTAGGCATAGCCCGCCCGTATATAACATGTTGTCCCCCTCCCCTTTTGTGCTGAGCCTTGTAGTCCCCTCTACCCCCCCCCCCCCCCCCCCCCATCGTCACCTATGCAGATCTTGTGATCCTGCAGCCATACTTCAGTCTCTGGTCTGCAGGGCCTGGCCCGCCTGCAGCCACGGCCCCCAACATAGGGAGATTGCAGAACCCTCACTTCAGTCTCTGATGCCTGGTTTGCCTCCAGCCCCCAGCATAGGCAGATGGTAGCCGCATCCGCAGCCACACTTTAGTCTCCAGTGTCCAGCCTGTCTCCAGCCTCAGGCAGAGGAAGATGACGAGAGCCCCCAAGGGCCGCCATACAGGGAGCCCCCACTCCAGTTAGTGAAGGGATTAACGGTGGCAGGTTGCAGAAGGATAGTCGGCAGCTCCATGCTCTCCGGTGGGTAATGCGCTGCCAGGTATGAGGCGGTATGACATGGGATTACTGTTTTTCACGCATTTTACGGATGTGGCATCCGTGGAATCTGTGAAAAACACAGATCCCATAGACTTCTATTGGGATATTTTCCACTTTACACCTCTGCACTAGGACATGTCCTGTTTTTTTCGGTGCACGGATCATATGAATAGAGGCATAGGATTCAACGTCCCCTGAAATTGTCCGTGGTCACGTATAATTTCACAATTTCGCTGTGTTCACACATGGCATTTTTTGTTTTGTACTGCAATTTTATTTTAATTTAATCAGATGCACAACTGACTTAAAACATAACAAAAAAGTTAAGTGCACGGCACATTTAACATATTTAGTGATCAATGGATCACCCATGTTTTGGTGGGAAAACCCCTTCAAACCATAAAACCTCATCAAAAGCAAATTATGCCTCTCCACCACAATACCTAAATTTTTAGACACTGCTCTGGTTGGGACCGTTTATCCCTCATACTTTTTCTTTTTTTTCTTAACTGGCTAATTGTGAAACCACAAGTGATCTATGTTTTCTCCTCTTCTTGTTTTCTCCCATGGAGTCTCATTGAGGTCTGTGTTTATCACCAAAGAACTGCCTGACATCCTTATCTGTTATCTAAGTGGAGATGGATTCCAGTCAACCTGGAGGAATTTGCTCATTCTTCTGCTGGCCTGCTCATTTTCACTGACTCTAGCTATGACATTTGTAGTTTGACAGTTTATTTTGATGGAATGTGTGTGTTAACCTCCTCCCTGTAATGCAGTCTGGGCCTTAAAGTTACTGTACCACCAGGCCCAGGCAGAAGCACTGGAGGCGGGCCGACCCACCCTTAGTGGGAGGAAACCCTAGCCCCTCTATGATAGAGTTCCATTGATTCTAATGGAGTCACGTCATGGAGGGGCTGGGGTTTCTTCCCACTAAGGGTGGGTCGGCCCGCCTCCAGTGCTTTGGCCTGGGCCTGGTGGTACAGTCACTTTAAAGGGGTATTCCAGCGCTACAAGAATATGGCCACTTTTCCCCCTCTCGTCTCCAGTTTAGATGTGGTTTGCAATTAAAGGGGTTATCCAGCGCTACAAAAACATAGCCTCTTTTCCTCCTCTCTTTTCCACTTTTCCCCCTCCAGATTGGGTGCGGTTTGGAACTCTGTTCCATTGAAATAAATGGAGCTTAATTGCAAACAGGGTGGATTTGTTTTAAATCAAACTGATTTAAATCACGATTTAAATCACGATTTAAATCACTAGTCCGGAAGGCTTGATTTAAATCAGTGATTTAAATCAAAGTTTCTACCTAAACTAGTTCTTGCTACTTTAACATGCAAGTAGATGAAGATTTTTAGAATCACTTTTTATATTACTTTTTTCTCCCAAGTTTAATGGGTTAATCATTCATATTTGGACACCACTGTTCTGTTGTACTTAGGAAGGAGAAAAATAATCCTGAACTTAATAACAATTTAAATGGATTTATTCAACTGAAATAACATTACAGCATACGTTATTTGCTTAAACAAACATCCATGTTAACTAATTTGGCTAAACAAAAAAATAAATAAAAAAAAAATAGTCCAAACAATCAGAAACATATTGTCTAACTTCTTGGACTTGGTACTGATGGGGATGATTCTGTATTCATAGGTTTGTAGAACCATAGGATTAAGGTCTTTTTCTCAACTCTGTTCATGTTGTAACATTTGAGAACATATACAGCCTTTATTCTACTGAGTTAAACAACTCAGCTTTATCTCATGATGGAAGAACCTTTGGATGGTAAAATATTTTCCTCAAAAAGCAGTTTATTGAAAAAAATCCGATTTAAATCAAAAAAATCCGATTTAAATAAAAAAAATCCGATTTTTTTGATTTTTTTAAAAAAATCATTGATTTTTATCCACCCTGATTGCAAACCACACCTGAGCTGGAGACAAGAGGGGGGAAAGTAGCCATGTTTTTGTAGCGCTGGAAAACACCTTTAAGCTCTATTTACTTCAATAGAACTGAGTTTCAAACCCCACCCAATCTGGAGACAAGAGCAGGCAAAAGTGGCCATGTTTTTGTAGCACTGGATAACCTTTTTAATACCCAAGCAATGTTCTTTGTTTTTCCAGTGTCACCTCTCAAGACAGTAACTTGAGTGCTACAACCATTTTGGGGTTCATATATCTTGTTGTTCCGCTTTCATTAACACTTATTTTTTGTCTAATGGGCTATTTGTTTTATGTAAAACTTATTGGCACCATTTTTGTATACATGTAACTTTCTGATAACATTTCTGCTTTTTGGAAGTTTTTTTTTTATATGATTCACTGTGCAGGATAGATTTTAAAATAATGTTGTTCAGGTCATTATGGACACACATGATAGAAAGTATATTATGTAAGGGGAAATATATATTTTTTGGGGGAAAGCAGTGTTTTTATTTTGTGGAAGTTTTTTTTCTGGAAGATTTCTTATTTAAGCATACATTACTATATTGCTCTATAACCTGCTTGCCTATAGACTTTACAGCATTCCCAAGCTCTCAGAGGCCATGGCTCCCTACTGGCATTTTAACTCTTGTTACTGCAATAGCATGTTTCAACAGCGCTGCACTTAGGATACACCTTGGGTCACTATATACTACCATGATTGGCATAGGTAATGGAGAGAGCAGAAAGTATCTGTAAGTAATTATAAACAAGTAGATTATGGGGTGATGGAAGCATCAATGATATAATGCCTAAACAGATGAATTATCCTTGCAATGTCTTCTCCCTAATTATATTTAAAAAAATGACTTTGGAGTGAACACAATTGTATTTACAAAAAAGATATTAGACATGATAAGGGTATAAACCCACACACCATATATGCAGCGTATTTACTGCTGCGATACGCAGCAAACTCGCAGCAAAATCGCAGCAAAATCGCAGCAGATTAGATCTAAATAACTGAACACAGCATCAAATCTGTACCAACAAATCTGCTGCGTATTTGTTGCATATCTGCTGCATATACGGTGTGTGGGTTTATACCCTTAAAAAGCATTTATCAGTACATGGAATTTTTTTCCGAAAACAATACTTTTTGCATATGTATTCTCTATCTAGGAAGAAGTGTAAAATCTCTGGCCTGGATAAAAGTTGCTCTTAATATATTTTAGAGGATGTGCTTTAAGGGTGATATAAACTCCTACCACACCCTGACTCATCCCTTATCTTGGATTCTTTCCCGTTGATCCTGTTCTCCTTGTTCTTAAAACATTAAACTCCACTGCTAAAAAACTTACAGAAGGTGGTTGTGTAATTTCTGAAATATTTGAGAGCTCAGATTTTAGCAAGTAGACACGAGTGTCCCTTGCCTCATAAAGTCATTAAAGTGCAGGAAACATCTGAACCAGTGTCATCCTCTGAGGACAGGCCCTTTAGGCGTATCTTCCCCCTCACCTTTCACAGGAATGCAGGGATCTTGGTGCTATTTCTTATTACAATTTTTTTGTTTGTAAAAAAAAAAACAAAAAAACACATTTGTAACCCCAACAATTGTAAAAGCTTAAATCTGACAAAATTTTTCCCTATTTAACTGTACTACAATTCCTTGTGTCACACAAGGTCCTTTCCACACAGCCAATCAGTGGTTGGGGAGGGACGCCACTGTGGCCACTGATTGAGAAAGTCCATAAGGAAGTGCAGCGCAGCAAGGGACCATCACCAAGATGGCAGCAAGGGGGGGGGGATAGTATTTTTAACCCCTTCACGTCAGCAATCTGTATACATACGTTTTTATTGCACATACCCCGTGCAGTAGGAATGTATATACGTTCCTAACTGTGAAGTTTGATGTCTGTGGGTTTGATGTCTGCGGGACCACTGTAGTAAGAGCGGCCCCACACATATCAGTGACCTGGGAGCTGAGGATAATGAGAGGCAGCTGCGACCCTGCAGATGCCTCTCATTAACCCTTTAAACGCTGCAATCTATAGCGTTCATGACGTTTAAGGTACTCATTGACAGGACAAGCTCCTGTCACTGAGTGATCGGGACCCCCCCGCAGCCTGTTGTGGGGGTCCCAAAAACTTGTACAGATGGGCGGGGGTAAGCCACTTACCTCCGTCCTGTCGGATCGGCCATCAATGCATAGTCTCTGCTTTCAGGCAGGCTCTATGCATAGATCGCTGAAAACTCTGATCTATGCTATGCTATGGCATCTATTGATTGCATGTTTTAAAGAATAAAAAAAAAGTGTAATAAAAAAAGTTTTTAAAAGTATTAAAAAAACCCTTATAAACCCCTCCCAATAAGTTTAATATACCTCCTTGCCTATTATAAAAATATAAATAAATAAAAATAAACATATTACATATCGCAGTATGCGGAATTGTCCAATCTATTAAAATATTACATTATTGTTCCCGCACGGTAAACGGGAAAAAAATTATGTATCAGAAAAAAATAATAAAAAGCAATCAATTTTTCTGTTACACCAATATCATATTAACAAAAACTAGAGATCATGATGCAAAAAAATGACACCCCAACCAGCCCTGTAGGTGGAAATCTAAAAGCGCTATGACTCTTAGAAGGCGAGGAGGAACATTGCACTAATTTGACCCGGACATCCATGCATCAATGGGCTTGGTCTTAAAGGGGTTAATGTTATTTCTATATATTTGATTGTGCCCTGACCACAGTTGAATAGAACAAAAAAAACTTCTCCAGAATATTTTAATTTTTCTGATTATAAATAGGCTAAATAAAAGGAGAAAATCACTAAAGCATTACTTAACACATCAGCAATACATCCTCTGTAGCCCCAGCACCACAGCCCCGGTTGATCCCCTGCATATTTTGTTTACTATTGGTGCATTTACACAGAGAGATTTATCTGACAGATTTTGGAAGCCAAAACCAGGAACAGACTATAAACAGAGAACAGGTCATAAAGGAAAAACTGAGATTTCTCCTCTGTTCAAATCCACTCCCCGCTTTGCACATCATTGCTGCACCTTATGGTGCGTTTACACAGTGAGATTTATCTGACAGATTTTTGAAGCCAAAGTACCCACATGAACACTACAGCTATTCACTTTCCTCTGAAAACCTATGTAGTGTATGTCAGATCTATATTATGCTCAGACTTGTAAACGTGGGAAGATAGCTGGTAGATAAATAAATGCCTGTCTCCTAGCTGATGGCTGTTTGCAAAGTTTATAAAATCACGTTTTCTTTCCAAGCTCAAGTGTCATAGAAACGGTGCTGAGCTGCAGCATGCACACCTCCTTCATCTCCTTCCTGACTGATGTGCATGCCACAGTGCTTGAAGCCAAGCAGGGAGGGAGAGAAAGAGAGTATGCATGCTGCAGCTTGGCACCACCTCTATAACACTTTTAAGGAAAACATGATTCTTTTTTGTTGTGCAAACAGCCATCAAAGAAATTGAAGAGATCATATGTTTTACCTCCGTATATGCTGTCTGCCCATGTCTTCAGCTCCAAACATGATACAGAGATGATGAATTCCCTTTTAAACACTTTATAGTTTACATCTTCATACAAAATTCAGTAACTGCACTTGGTTAATAATACTGACCCTGAGGTAAAGCCTACATTCCCAGCTCAGCAAGCTTCTGAGCTCAAATCATACAGCTCAATGGCCCAGTTTTATCAGTCTGTCTGAGACAAAATGTCTCAAGTTTGTCTTACGGCTCATCGGCTTGTTTCCTCATTTGACTGGCAGTAAAATTTATCATTATCGACTGCACATTTGTCTGTCATCAGGGGATGTGCGACCAATTACAGTGAATGTTAATGGACACATGCGGTGATTGTGCGGCCCGACCGTGTGATTAGTCGTGCCTTGTAAACCATCTGTGCTTGTTTGTGGCCGCAGATCACCACATGTAAAAGGACCATAAGGGTCCTCTGTGTTTTTACACAGAGATTATCTCACAGATTTTTGAAGCCAAAGCCAGGAACAGACGGTAATCAGAAAACAGGTCATAAAGGAAACACTGAGATTTCACCTCTTTTTAAATCCATTCCTGGCTTTGACTTCAGAAGTCTGTTAGATAATCTGCCTGTGTAAACGCACCATAGACGGAAAGAAACAAATCACAGCTTATTTTGAGAAACCAAAGCTAAACTGTGATCAGTTCGATTTGTGTGAGATTTTTTGTGTCAAATTGATAAATCCAGGCCAGTGCCTGCATAAAGATCACCTATACTGGCAGAAATAAATTTAGAAACTCACTATATACAATATAAGCAGGAAAAAAACAAAAAAAAGACACGTACACCTACAAAATAAATGCTTTTATAGAGTGCGTTCACACATATAGGATCTGAAGCAGTTTTGATGGCCCAGGTTTGATTTGCTTTGAATCTGCAACTTCAAATCTGCTGCAGATACTGTACGTCTGAACGCACCCATAAAAAGCATTTTTTGTAGGTGTACAATGTCTGCTCATAGCCTGCACTAGTGATTTGCATGTTAACTGTTATTTTTTCCTCACATGCTTAAAGGAGAAGTCTGGCGAAAATTTTTATTAAAGTATTGTATTGCCCCCCAAAAGTTATACATATCACCAATTTACACATATTACAGGAAATACTTATAAAGTGTTTTTTCCCTGCACTTACTAATGCATCAAGGCTTCATTTCCTGCATAAAATTGTGATGTCACGACCCGTCTCCCAGAGCTGTGCGGGTTATGGCTGCTGGAGAGGATGATGGCAGAGGGATGCTCAGTGTCCCTCCAGTGCCCTGTGTCCCCCTGCCATCATCCTCTCCAGCAGACACAGCCCGCACAGCTCTGGGAGTCGGGTCGTGACATCACCATTTTATCCAGGAAGTGAAGCCTTGATGCAGAGAGATGTAAGTGCAGAGAAAAAAAAAACTTTATAAGCATTTCCCAGAATAAGTGTATATTGGTAATTTGTATAACTTTTGGGAGGCAATACAATACTTTAATAAAAATTGTCGCTGGACTTCTTTAACTATATTGTGATGAAGAAAATCATCCTGTTGCATTGTAGAAACACTAGAGTCACATGATGAAAAAAATCACCTGACTAATAATGGGAAAAACTGCAGGGGATAAACACCAGAAAAAAATACTAATATAACATAATATACTACAGACCAGATATACTATACAGTATACACTATAATATAGTGACTAATTATGGGCTGGCTCCGCCTAGATGACTAGTTCCGGCATCTCTCCCTTCAGGACGCACTGGAATATAACAATGTTTTTCCTACATACCCTAGGACAAGATGGTATACCAAGTATGATAAGAGAACGCTGTAGCAGCTCTATTAGGAGCTGCTAACAGCCTTATAGCAGTGATTGGTTCCCAAAGGGTTTTCAGAAAAACATAACAGCTTTATTCCAGAAACAGAGCCACTCCTGTCCTCAGTTTATGCATGGTGAATTCTATTGTAATGAACATAGTCAAGTTATGTCATAATATCGCACATAACCTGAGAACACGTTTGGTGCAGCTGTTTTTCGAATCCTGGATCACCTCATAAAGCGTTTAGGATGGTAGATATGGTTGTGGCTGTGCCTGGCACTGCAGCTCGGCCCCTCTTTATCTGATGAGCTTTGCCTCTTATCCTCCATTGACTTCCTCAGAATATGTAGGTACCTACAGTTCTCAGTAAATCCTCATTCCTGGTTACGTTTTCTTGTGGTAGTTCATGTGTCTGCATATTATAAGAATGTATAACTCTGCCATGACTATGTAGCTCACTTGCGTCTTCATCAGCAACAATGATGTTCCACAGTGATACAGTAAATGAAATGGCAGAAGATACAGTAATGATCAGAACAGAAATACAGTACGGATCAAGACAAAAGAGTAGAATCAATGGGTTTTGCACGAGTATGCATTGCAATGAAATTTCAAATCCTAGTGTGTATACCACGTGTTATGATGGCAATTGTATTTTTGTTGCGCCTGTTGATTTTGTTTGAAAAATTTTATAAATTCCGAATTATATGAAAAAAAGAAATATTGCTTTTAGTTTTGCTTTAGAGGAAAAATTTTATATAATTTTGCCCACAATATTTATTTGGATTAATTAAGAAAAAAAATCGGCCTTATTTTGTGAGGCGGAAGTCCACTATGAGTTTTGGCAATAAATTTCTTGGCAGAAGCTTCAGCTAAATTAGTATTACCACTTGTTTAAAAAAATGGTATAGCGTGTGGCTTCTATCTGCTGTAGAGTACTTACTAGTTCCTGGTGAGGTCCTGAACACAAAGCAGTTTGTTATGGTCATAAATAATCCTTCTCACAATATGCGAGTTTGGCTGCAGCATTTCCATCACCTACTTGAGGATTTGCATTAAAGTTAGGGCTCGGGCACACTAGCCTTTTTCTTTGTTTCTAACGGATCCGTCTATATTAATTAAACGGATGAGCATAAACTGATGAGCAGACTGATGCAAACTGATTGCAAAATGTTCATCTTTTTTTAATGGTCCATTTGTGTTTTAGCTTAAAAAAAACAGACTTTTGTACATCAGTTTGCATCCGTTTGCATCAGTCAGCATCCGTTTTTCTATCAGTTTATTTTTCTTCTTTGGTTTCTTGCTGCTTCTGCGCATGCTCAGTGCATAAACGGATGTGAACGGAAATACCTTCCGTTTTAGATCCGTCCTCATTGACTACAATGTAAAAAAACCCGTAAGTGCACTTTCCGTTCGTGATCCTTTTTTTAAGCGGAAAGAAAAATACTGCAAACACAATTTTTCTTCCGTTCAAAAAAACGGATCTTGAACGGATAGCATGCAAACGGAGCACAATTAGGGCAAACGGAGCACACTAAAATAGCATGGGAATCTATGGGGATTTTAACGGATCCGACAGTTTCCGTTTTGCCTACTCTAAAACGGAAAAGGTAGACGTAATGGTGCCGGATGGTCAAACGCTAATGTGAATGTAGGCTTAGTGAGTACAGTATGAGGCTGGGATTTTCTGTGGAAACCACAAAGTGAATTTCTAGCACAAGTGTTAATTTCCAGAATTGCTGCCATTTTTACACTGCAGTATTTTCATTCTTTGAGCCAGGACACATCATCTGAAACATGCCTACAGCTGGCAATACAGCTAAAGGGGTTGGCCCACGAAAATCATGTATCACCTGTCCACAGGTTAAATAACAGACATGTGATCACTGGCTGTCCACTAATCATAGGAAAGGTGGTCTCCTAGTGCCCCTGGTGAACAGTAGTGTGCTTACCTGACCATGACTTTTTATGAAACTGACTTGCACTTGGCTGTTGCTGTCAGACCTATAGACCGTGAATGAGGCATTGGGCTTCTGCTCTCTTGGTTGGTTGAATCTGAAGCAATCACACATCTATAAGCTATCCTGTGGGGAGAGAAATACTACTAGAGTTGAGCTTAACTTGAGCATGCTTGAGTCCGATTGTTCGGCATTTGAATACCGGTGGCAGAAGAAGTTGGATGCAGCCTGGATTCCTAGGGCTGCATCCAATTTCAGCCACCAGTATTTAAATGGCAAATGTTTGGACTCGTGTGAGTTGTGCTCCTCTCTAGTGTCAACCAAACCCACTTATTTTGGCAGGACCAGCCTTGTGTAAGGCGGGGGGCCCCTAAAGACTTTCCCCTGACTGCAGATAGCAGGGATGAGAATGATGAAGCTGATGGCTTTTAACATGCTAATTCCTCACCACAGGGGATATGAGCTGCCTCCGGAGTTATTTCATTCATTTTACCTGCTAGCTTTAGGGGTTTTTTTTTTATTGTCTTTTCAGTTTTTTGGGGTCTGTTTTGTTGGTGTAGATGAAAACATCAACTCCTTATACAAAAAGTGTTGGTATATGAACTATATATACTGTATATAATGTTTTACATGTCTCTAGATCATGTCAAAAGTCAAAAGATTTCTGCCAGTTTCCAGCGTCCTCTGCAGGGATGATTTACAGGCAAAGAGGCTACTAAGCGGACTATCTTCCTGTTCCTTGCCGCCCCTTTCCCAGCCTTGAGCGCCAGAATTGAAACTTTTTTTTCCCTCATATAAAGAGAACCCGGCAGTCACAGCTGGTATTCTAGGGGGAGCTGATTGGTTCCCTTTTAAGCCTCTCTGAATCTTATATGTACTGTAGATAGTGGCAAAGCTTTAGGACTACTCATTGGAACATTACATAGCGGAATGAGCTGATTAAAGGACAACACTAACCAAACCATGTATTGATGTTCTCGGCTGCTCCGGCCCTATAACATGTTGCCTGCAGACGGGGCTGCATTTCCTTGCTGACTAATGGACTGCAGCACTAAAGCTGATGAGCACTGTGTTTGAATAAGAGTTTTCTTGTCAATATTTTGAAGATTTTCTTGACCTTGTTCAACCTGGCCCAATGGTTGCTTCTGGGGCCTGTGAAGCTATGTGTTGTAAGATATGCAGAGCATGCCCTAGATGCATCTCATATGTAGCCAGGCAGGTTGTGTCTGGAGGGAAGGGTTGTGAGTGCTTTACAGCTGTGTGGGCTGCCTCTGCACTTTGCTTTTCAAGGGGAGGTGGTTCTTGTATAGGCATGTAGAGTGCTGCCTACATCCCACAAGGATGATACATCAAGCACTGTGTGATTGAGCTGAATACATTGTAATTATACTGATGTACAACATGACATTTCTGAGCAGAGCCATTTAGTTGTAAATGTGACAATACCCTGGTGTCGGGCCTGCGTCTACATTGATTTGTATGTGTCACAGGGAACCGTCCACCAGAGCTCGCATCAGATTTCTGCAGATGGGAGAGGACGTTGGAATGAGTCTTTTTACTAACCTGTAATTTAGTGAGGGAGTAAAGTTACTACAGAAGACAAACTTGTACATTTGCTTTTATGACATGAGGATCAGCTTGTCATGTGGCCTATAATGTTTAAAGGGATATTGCCACCAAAATAAAAAATCACATATCACTAGAATATGCCATTACCTACTGGGAATGAGGGTCTAACTACTGAGGCTGTCACCAAAATGTGGTACTTTTACATTGTTCTGTGGTGCTTTTCAGTGTGATACATCAGATGTCGCTGTATAGGCAGAAAGAGGTATCTATCACATATAGGCTTCCACTGTAGAAAAAGAAAACATACCATGCCATGAGGTTTTTGTTCGTTTTTCTACCTCTGGATGCCTCGATATGGAATAGCGCAGTGTATATGGCTGCTTATGTGGGATGGTGGGTCGGGAGGAGCGTGGCTGCCACTCACATATTATTTATTATCATTTATGCCTACACACAGGCGTAAATTGTAGCTGAAATACATCTGGCGTAGATTTCAGTAATGGCGTACAGGCAGCTCAGATGAGCCTGGATTTATACAAAGGCGTGTGCCATTACATAAATCCAGCATGCCTGTGCGCTGATGGGGGATTAGTAACGAGCGGTGTCTGAGACGCCAGCCTTTAATAAATGCCTCCCACAGTGTACTACACATAATGCAGGCCTAAAGAGACAGTGCATGACACAAGGATACAGAGAACTCCAAATAGTCTCTTCATGAGGCACTACTGCCTCCACAGGCCCTAGACATACTATAGAGTGTTACTACGGGCCCTATTCCACGGGACAATTTTCGCTTGGATAATCTTTAACGATAAACGATCTCAAACGACCGCTATTGTGAACAATCCGAAATCGTTCACCCAAATAAAAATTACACAGAATGATGATCGTTACTTATAATTGTTCTTGCGGTCGTCTTGTTGTCGCTCTTGCGTTCGTCGCTACTGCGAATGACCAAACAACGTTTTATTCTATGAAAACTATTTGCGATTGAGTAACCATAAAAAAGGTCCAGGTCTCATTAAGCAATCAGCGATTTCTCGTTCGTCGTTTAATCGCTAACTGCTATTCAACCAAATGATTATCGCTTCTTTGCGAACGATTTAACGATTATCTGAAACGATAATCGTCCACTGGAATAGGGCCCTAAGGGTATGTTCACACATAATGTTATCTATTAAACTATTACACTATTAAACGATAAAAATATACCAACTCCCTTATTTGTTTGGTTATTTGTTTCATACAATCTTATTGGATAAAAGACATTAGTTTAAATATTATAAACCTCCAAAATGTTATACTTACATGAAATGAACAAGATAACAATGGTAAGCCACAGTACTGAAGTAGATAACAATGTTTAGTAATGCATTGCAAAGGAGTACTTCTCTCCCTGAGAGGATGCCAACCCCTCCTACCATTCAGTAAGATCCCCGGAAGAAGGCTTACCTTGGTAATGCAGCCTAGTTACTTGTGCTGGGCACAATTACACATTGACATGTCTGTTCTTGAGGTGGATATTTTAAAGGGGTAGTGCGGCGCTAAACATTCATTCACATACATAACACACATTACAAAGTTGTATAACTTTGTAATGTGTGTTATTTTGTAAATTAAAGATTAGCGCCCGACTACCCCTTTTAATTCTTGTCAGATTTACCATTGAATTCAATAGATTTTGAGGTGGAGTCCATGAAAATCCACGTGGAATCTGCCTAAAATTACTTAAGCCCTTATTACACGGGGTGATCTCCAGGAGCAAGCTTGTTCCTCATTCCCAGCTCTCTGCTGACGCGATTACACGCGCCGACAGCAAGCCAGTAAGTGCCGGGGTGGCACGGAGTGCTGGAGGGGGACTAAAGATGGTCCAGGGAGCCCATAGGAGATAGAGGAGCAATGGCAGCAGATCATTGCTATACTAATCCTTTGTGTCTCAACACATTGAAAGACAACGATCAGCCAACATTGTGCATGTTGGCTGATTGTTGCCTTTTTTATTACACAAAGCGATTATCATCCGTAATGGTTGTTAATCGGCCAAATACGGCTGATAATTGCTTCGTGTAATTGGGCCTTTAGTGTGAGCATGCCTTTTTTTCCAGGTGTGAAATCTCTCTATGCAGGAGATCCCCCGCCATACCCCTAGGATGATCTCTATATACATAACTCGGGTTGGAATGACATTTGTGGATAAGAACATTTAGATATTCGGAAGTCCTTTTGTGTGTGTGTGTGTGTGTATATATATATATATATATATATATATATATATATACACATACACAAAATCAACCACTTGCAAGTCTCTGGTGGGTTCTTCATCACAGTGATACATTGCTCCGGGCCTGTCACCAGGCTACTGTGCGACTATAGACTGTATGGAATTCCAGTTGTGTGGAAGGCCAGCTGGAAACCTGCCTCCAGCATCTCACTTGGTTGGGCAGGTGCCGACGCTGTGCTGTGGAGTGTGGGAACCCTTCTGATCTGGCTCACAACATTGCGTAATTTCCTCAAAGCTTTTTCCACTGACTATGTTTTCTAAATGAAAGAAAGGCAAAACTGGAGACATAAATGAGCTGTTAAGTGTTATTTTATATTGCTCTAAATAGTCCACCGTAAACAGAGCATAAAGCAGATGTAGAAGTTTACAACTCACTTATTTCATATACGGATCTTGGTCTGCAGTGCTGAAGGACATGCGGCACACCTTACATTACATGCAGCAAGATTCTTGTTGTTGCATTTGGCAGATGGCCAAGAACAAACCCCAGCAGGCGTTATTTTGCAGTGAGATTTTTCAGCTGTTTCATATCATTTTGTGGTATTTAAATACTTTGTATTGGAAGCTACAAAGATACTTGTTATATACAAGGATCAGACATAACCTTAAAATCACTGACAGGTGGATTGAAGAACATTTTGACAGTGGCTCCTGTCATGGGCAGCACGTGAACGGGAAGATGGTAAAGTTGATGTATTGGAAGCAAAAAAAGTGGGCAAGTGTAACAATGTGACCAATAACTTAAAACGTAGCTGTCATATCAGGTGACTTTGTAGGATAAGCTGTGTGTAGATGAGGAATAGCACTATATATGACCATTATTAATTTTGTATATGGCTTTTTTCTTTTTATTACATATATTACAAAGTTTCCTAAAGTTGTGTATACTATTGATCTAGGAAAACTTTGCTGAAACGGCAGTGCCTATTTAAAAACAATATATTAGTAAACCAGAGGTTAGAAAAGTATCTATAGTTAATCAATTCTCTTATATAGAAGGACAGTTTTGCAAAAGCAACAAATTAAAGTGCCGCCATATTGGTTTTCAAAGATATTGGAGCATTGATATCAGGGAAAATGTTTGCCTGTGGCCAGAGCTGCTCCCCTCATGCCATATGTTAGAGGCTTGTATTTTACTATACTGTTGATCTATTGTTCGTGATGTAAAAAGTGTTTAGTGCTATAAGCAATGGAAGAAGCACTTCTAATGGCTTCGGCCAAAATTAGAATGCTCTGCAGACAGAATAATGAACAGATCATTATATTAGTTTGCTCCGTCAGCTTTCAGAATTTTAAGCCAATAAATTATTTACCTGAGCTTCTTTAAAATTGCATTATCAATGGGTTGTTAGCTTTTCTGAGGAAATATGAAAGTGTGCGTAGGAGAGAGGCTGCTAATCCTCTTCCCTTTTATTGTGTAGCTAGGGAAACCAGTAAGGTAGACGTCCAACAAGCATTATTCATGTATATGTTCTGCAATCAGCTAATGGCACCCAGTCACTTTCATCAGAGGGCTGCCTGCCACGTACATGCAATCAAATGTAAATTTACTAGACAACTTGTGGTAGTGGTTAGCGCTTTAAAGTGTAGATTCACCTTTGCTAAACCCACACCTATAAATAATTCTCTAATGCTTTTGATTGATTTGCAGAGCTGCAGAAAGGAAACTGTATCCTTCCCCTACCCAATATACCTTCTGTCAGAGCAGTTTTATACTCTGTGTGCTGAAAGCAATCTATTATAATTCAGAGACTTTCAGAAGACTGAAAGTGTGAAATATTAGTATCTATCGTAGGGTTAAAGCTTTTTGAGAACTTTGATAGCTAGTGATCAGTGGAAGGTTTGACCCATGGACAGTCCTGACTCTTGTATGATCTATACTCCATATAAAATTCACATACCATATACATTGCTCTTACCTTCCTATACGTTAAATTTACACATTAGGGTATATAGATACAGTGCAGAGTTTTTGCAGATTTGTTTTTATTAACTTAGGGCCAGTTCACACGGAGTAAAAGAGCCGGAATTTCGCCCTCCAATTCTCTCAGCAGAGAGGTGTACAAGCCCTCTCATAGACATCCTGTATGACACGGAGACTGGTGGGATTCTGCAGCAGAGAGTTGCGGAATTACGCCAATTTTACTCTGCATAAACTGGCCCTGAAATAGAAAGTTTAAAATCTGCAGTAAATCTGCAACAAATCCTTAGCATATTCACCACATGTAGACATATGCTTCAAGGGAGTCTCTCAGCAGTTTTTAGCCCTATTCAATGGTCAGGGAGCAGATTTGAATACTTGGTGTTTCATTCATGCAGGTAGGATGACTGAGGAAAAAAAATGTCCCAGCTACCACATGACATTGAAACATACAAAAAAAAACTCCCCTTATAAAGAAGTCACAGAAAAAAAATATAACTCATAAATTTTACTGCATTGCAAACTGCATAATATCAAGACCCCTTAGGCCGCCTTTACACTGCTTCTTTTTTAAGCAAAAACGGCATGGCTTTATTTTTTTTTTTAATGCCTGCTGCCAGATGTTAACTGGTAGTCAATGGAAGTTCATGATCTGCCTTTCACACATGGCCATTTTATGGTAAAATGAAGGATGCCATTAAAAAATTCAATTGGTCTTGCAAAAAACTAGCCTTCAGGTTGCTCCTCCAATGGAAAATAGAGTTATGGCTCTTGGCCAAGGAGGAAAAGTTGAAACTGCAAATATGAAAATGTTATATGGTTAGAGGGAATAAAATAACCTCATGTGCTCATACTATGTAACCATGTAATATTGTGTAGAAGTGTCTCTAATACAGTATAGATGACTCCAATCAACTACACGAGGACTGCATGATCATGGATTGTAACGGATGGAAACTGGAAATATCTTTATTGGCTGCTAAAGTATTTTGAAAGCAAGCAGAGGAGCCGTTGAATCATTGTATTTTCTCAGCTTTTTTGTGTATACAAACAGCACTTTGCACAATTTATATGCAACTTTTGTAGACTCCTAAGGTCCTATTTACACATGCTTAGTTCAGACCAGACAATTGCAGACCCGGAGTAGCAGACATACGATCAGTGTATTTCAATGGCCTTGTTCACCCGTGATCTGTGCTGCAAAAAAAGAAAAAAGGACAGGTAGTGAGGACCCACATTTTCATCACGGATCACGATCTTCTATGTAGTGGTCGATGAATTTCGGAGTACTACTTCGTACTGCAGTCCACGATTATGGAAGTGTGAGTGAAGCCTTAGGATAAAGTCAGATTTTTTTTTTGGCACTTGCAGTGGTAGCGGATATATGGCATGTGACAATATAAAACTGTTCTCAATCCGGCTCAATCCGACTTTACAACGTACATGATGCATATAGTGCAGGTACACAACATATGATTGACAAAACAGTCTGAAAAATCACTTAAAATACAGTTTTTACGCTTTACCACAATTTTTTCTTCTTTGGAATCTGTACATTTTGTTTAGAAGAAATTACACGTTATATTTCTATAAAGAAGCAAAGTGGCTGGGCTTCTTCTTCACTATAATTCTGTCTACCCCCCAGAAATGATCATTAGAGATGAGCGAACCTCGAGCATGCTCTAGTCCATCCGAACCCGAACTTTCGGCATTTGATTAGCGGTGGCTGCTGAAGTTGGATAAAGCCCTAATAACCCTATTTCACGGAATGATTATCGTTCATAGACTTGCTCCAACGACCGCTCGTTAACGAGCACTTAACGATTTTTTTTGCGGTCGTTACATGGTCGTTTAAAACGTGGGGAAATGTATGTAGACATTTCAAAAACGACTGAAAGATTTTTTATTCAACGAAAAGATTAGCTAATTGTTGAAAGACCAACGATTTTTTTTCGACATGTTGAAAAAAAATTGTGAACGACTCAACAATGATTTCGCTGTTGTCGTTCGCTCGTTTACTGCTATTCCACAGAACGAATATCGTTAACGAGCGGTCGTTTGAACGATTTTATGAACGATAATCGTTTGAAAAAGTTCTGTGGAATAGGGCCTTAAGGCTATGTGGAAATCATGGATATAGTCATTGGCTGTATCCATGTTTTCCAGACAACCGTAGAGCTGTATCCAAGTTCAGCAGCCCCAGCTAATCAAATACCGATTGTTCGGGTTCGGATTGACTCGAACCCGGTTCGCTCATCTCTCGTAATAATGTAAGTGATCTGACACAAAGCTTAAACATTAAAGAGCCTGATATATAGATTACTTCTGCTAAACGTGGGCTGTGTGAGGTGTGTATCATTCCTAATGGTCTAAGTAACACTTAGTGTAAAATAACTATAGGGAAAAGCGCTGCCTAATCTTGACACTGCCCAGTTATTTGTAGTTTAAAGGGATGACACCTCTAGATTGGCCTGACTCCTAAACTGTCTGAAGAGATTTTTTTCCTTTTCTTGGAAGCACTAATGTCTTTGAAGTGTTTTCCAGAGCTGTCAATTAGTGTTCTTTGGTTCCCTAAGGAAAGTTCATAGACTAGTCTGTGGTTCTGAGACCGCGTGTCCCTGTAAGAACCTGACAATCTGTGGAAGGCTGTTTATAGAAACCTATCCGGCAGCTTTGTCCTGATGAAATGGTTGTGGGAGCAGTTATTTCCCTCCATACTTGATCCTTCGTTACAGGATTGTGTGCTGTAGGTCCCATTTAGTTTTCATGTGAATTTTAGTGCAGAAATCAAATCTGTGCAAATATCTGTGTAGATTATGATTTAAGGCTATGTTTACACACTTGTGTTTTTGCTCAGTATTTTTCAACCAAAACCAGGAGTGAATTGTGGCTTTTATATTACTGTGTGTGAACCTAGCCTTACACTTCTTCTCGAACCTAGCGTTACACTTCTTCTGTACCACACCTATATCCCGGAGAAGGAAATCACATTTTAAGTGAGACTGTAATAGAGCAATAATAGCCTATAGGTAATGCATGGTAAAACACTTTAAGGAGAAGTCTGGCAAAAACTTAAATTCAAGTATTGCATTGCCACCCAAAAGTTATACAAATCCCCAATATACACATATTACGGAAAATGCACATAAAGTGCTTTTTCCTGCACTTGCTACTGCATCAAGGCTTCACTTCCTGGATAACATGGTGATGTCACGACCCGACTCCCTGAGCTGTACGGGCTGTGGCTGCTGGAGAGGATGATGGTAGGGGGACACTGAGGGACACAGGGCACTGGAGGGACACTGAGCATCCCTCTGCCATGATCCTCTCCAGCAGCCACAGCCCGCACAGCTCTGGGAGTCGGGGGGCGTGACATCACCATGTTATCCAGGAAGTGAAGCCTTGATGCAGCAGTAAGTGCAGGAAAAAAAGCACTTCATGTGCATTTCCAGTAATAAGTGTATATTGGTGATATGTATAACATTTGAGGGTCAATACAATACTTTAATAAAAATTTTCGCTGGATTTCTCTTTTAACTCTGCTCCTGTTTGTGAGATCACTTCTCTTGTCCGCACCAGTACCCCAGTAGGGCTCACAATCGCACCAGTACCCCAGTAGGGCTCACAATCGAGTTTCTTACACACATAAAAAGTACCCAGAAGAAATACAAACTTAATGCAAATGACCCATGTATCCATCTTAATTATTGGTTTTTATATTGTGTGTGTGTGTGTGTGTGTGTGTGGGGGGGGGGGGGGGGTTGTGCATTTATTTTTGTGCCCAAAAAGGTTTAACGGTTTGTGAGTCCCCAGCTCCATATTTATGGACCGTGCATGAGGCCTGATTCTATACAGTGTGTGCACTGCTGGCCAAATTGAAAATGGGGCCGTATTTTTTGGAGTGTAAACATAGCCTTAATGTGAAACCTAGTAGATTTCTTCCAGAACGTAAAATTTTAAGGCCATTTAGAACCGCAGCCCACGCTAGTCTTTGGGTATAAAGTCATGTCTTAACTATATAATCATTGGGGGTCTAACATCTGGGTCTCCCACTGATCCTGAGAATGTAAGGACCACAGCATTGATTTGGATGTTATGTAAATCATAATTTATCATTAGGAGAGGCCATCAATTAGTTAACAATGTAATGTCTAGGCTGGTACTGTATGAGCCTTCTCAGAGCCCTAACCTATTTTATTGTTACAAGTTTTTTCTTTCTTTTTTTTCTTTAAGGCACCATTTGGGATACATATAATTTATTCAAATAAAACTTTTTGGGATTAAAGGCGTTATCCAGTGCTACAAAAACATGGCCACTTTCTTTCAGAGACAATACGACTCTTGTCTTCAGTTCAGGTGCTGTTTGCAATTAACCCCTTAACGACATCGGGCGTAAATTTACGCCCTGATGCCGGTAAGGGAGTTCAGAGCGGGGCCGCGCGGCGGCCCCGCTCTGAACCGCGCCGGTGCCGCGTGTAGCCCGGGACCGTAGGTATTAGCGGGCACGGTCCGATCGCCGTGCCCGCTAATAAAGTAATCGGATGCAGCTGTCAAAGTTGACAGCTGCATCCGATTACCGGACGCAGCGTCATCCCTGGTGTCTAGTGGGGAGATCGCTCCTCCGGAATGTTATCCCGGAGGAGCGATCTCCGTAAATGAAGCCGGCCGGGGACCGCTCCAAGATGGCGCCGTCCCCGGCTTGCCACTCGTTTACTTCCGGCTGCAGCAGCCGAAAGCAAACGAGTGCCGATCTCATGGATCTCTGCAGCATATCTATTCTGCAGAGATCTCAATGAGAGATCAAAGCACTTATACTAGAAGTCCCCTAGGGGGGCTTCTAGTATAAGTGTAAAAGTTAAAAAAAAAATGTCATTATTAGTAAAAATCCCCCTCCCCTAATAAAAGTCTGAATCACCCCCCTTTTCCCAGGTTATAAATAAAAGTAAATAAATAAACATGTTTGCTATCGCCGCGTGCGTAATCGCCCGAACTATTAATCACATTCCTGATCTCGCACGGTAAATGGCGTCAGCGCAAAAAAATCCCAAAGTGCAAAATTGCGCATTTTTGGTCGCATCAAATCCAGAAAAATTGTAATAAAAAGCGATCAAAAAGTAGTATATGCGCAATCAAGGTACCGATAGAAAGAACATGTCATGGCGCAAAAAATGACACCTGACACAGCCCCATAGACCAAAGGATAAAAGCGCTATAAGCCTGGGAATGGAGCGGTTTTAAGTGTTGTATATTTGTTGACAATGGTTTAAATTTTTTACAGGCCATCCGATACAATATAAGTTATACATGTTACATATCGTTTTAATCGTAACGACTTGAGGAACATATATAACAAGTCAGTTTTACCCCAGGGCGAATGGCGTAAAAACACATTTCCCCCAAATAAACAAAATGCGTTTTTTTTTTTCAATTTCACCACACTTTGAATTTTTTTCTGGTTTCGCAGTGTACTTTATGCAAAAATTCAGCCTGTCATTGCAAAGTACAATTAGTGACGCAAAAAATAAGGGCTCATGTGGGTCTCTAGGTGGAAAAATGCAAGTGCTATGGCCTTTTATGCACAAGGAGGAAAAACCTAAAACGCAAAAATCGAAATTTGCTCTGTCCTTAAAGGGTTAAGCTCCATTCACTGAACATTCATGGAACTGAGCAGCAAAACCCCGCCCAAGCTGGAGACAAGAGTGGGGCTGTCTCTGGAAGAAAGTGGTCATGTTTTTGTAGGACTGGATAACCCCTTTAAGGGGCCTTGTGAGAGACAGTTTTTTGGGGGAGGGGATTTGTGTGTTTGAGGTTTGTTGTTACGGAATAGTATAATAATATCATTATTATTAATTTGTATAGTATAAAAGACATAACCGTTATTCTTAGGGTTGATGATAGCAATGCGAAATTTATATAGTTTTTTTTTTTTTTTTTTCTTTTACTACTTTAAGACAACACAAGGCTACCATGCAGGCTAAATATGATAATGTTTCTACCATAATCAAGTCTTTTTAAGGAGTGGATATATATTTTTTTTTTTTAAGTTCTACTTGGGGAACTTCTGTTAAAGTCATTGCTTACTATTGCTTTGTATTATGTCTGCTGACATTGTGTTAATGGGTACCTTGTCGGTATATACAATGGCATACACTGCATATAGATGGTTTTACAACTTAGAGAAATTGCCTCAGTAGACATGCAGCTAGGTCTGCAGTATGCTTATGTCCAATATTGGTACGAAGTCTGTAATATTACAATCCATACATCCTCTCTTAGAGCATATGTGCATGCATCTTTCATTCCATTACTACTTTTTATTCCATGTATTCTGTGTGCCAGCATGCCTTTGTGCGGTTGCTAATCCACATTGTGGTGTCTTTGTGCTGGTGACATGACTGGACCTGACAGAGGAACTGATAAAATCTCTGCTAACAATGAAATTCTACCCTGTTCACCAACCTCTGTCAGCTGTGTTTTTCCCTGTCTTTTGCAGTATGTTTTCTTTTCTTTTTTTTCTATTCATAATTTTTTTTAAAGCAATAAAATATCAAGTTTGCTTCCAGTAGTTAACAGAGTTATCCAGTCTTGGATAAATAGAATAACTTTTATCCAAAACAGCACCACTATTTTTTGCACCATGTTAAATATTTTTATTTTTAAAATTGGAAAGGAGGTAATTTAAACTTTTATTGGGGTTAATTTTATAAGGGTTTTTAAAATATATTTTTAACCTTTTTTTAACGTTAAATATGCAATCTTTAGATTGCATAGCACTGATCAGTACTATTGTCAATCTGTGCATAGAGTCTGCGAGAGGTAAGTATTCTACTCCCGCCTGTCAGTGTAAGTGATCCGGACCTGCGAGGATTCTGATCAGTAAGTGACAGGTGCTTATCCTGTCACTGACTTCCTTAAACGCTGCAATCATAGGGATTGTGGCATTTAAGGGATTGCCTGTCATTACCGCCAGCGACACTAAGGGTGGTATTACACGGGCCGAGCAGGGCCCGATAATACCTGTAAACGAGCAGCGATCTGCTAGATCGTTGCTCGTTTACTGGACCTATTACACGGCCCGATAATCGTTTGACAAGAGCTGCAAGGACATCGTTACCGATGTCCTTGCAGCCCTTGCTAAACTGGCATACATTACCCATCCACGTTCCAGGGCTGCTCCTGCGTCCTCTTCTCCCGGGGGTTCCGCGCGCTCTCTAGCGTCACAGTGGCCTGTCAGCTGGTAGGCCGGTCAGCCAATCACAGGCCGGGACCGCCGTGGCCTGTGATTGGCTGAGCGGCCTATCAGCTGACAGGCCTCTGTGACGCTAGAGCGCGCGCGGGACGCAAGGAGAAGCGGACGGCAGGAGCAGCCCTGGAACGTGGATGGGTAATGTATATCGTTAGTCGCCGGCCACGCACCGCTATTACACGCAGCGGTGCGCGGTCGGCGCCCGACGAAAATAGGTTCTAAATTATATCAACGATCAGCCGATGATCGTTGTCATCGGCTGATCGTTGCATTTATTACACGGAGCAATAATCGGCCGAATCGGGCCAATTCGGCCGATTATCGTTCCGTGTAATACCACCCTAAGGCATGGGCAGTAGGAATGTATATATAGAGATTGTGGATGTGAAGGGGTTAATAGTAAGACATGATCTGAGGTAGAGAGGGGCTGTTTCTGAAAGAAAGTAGCTCTGTTTTTCTAATCCTGGATAACACTTTTAAAGGGGTAGTGCGGCGCTAAAAAATTATTCACAGAATAACACACATTACAAAGTTATACAACTTTGTAATGTATGTGATGTCTGTGAATCGCCCCCTTCCCGTGTCCCCGGAAGTGTTGGTGCATTATACATTACCTTATCCGTGTCGCGCATGTCCTCCATCTTGTGCCAAAAGTCATCTTTGGCCGGCCGGCCGAATCGCTGCTACCGTCCCCCCTCCGCCGCGTCATAACTGTGCTTAGCGGCGATTGGCTGAGCAGTTATGCTCAGCCAATCGCGGCTGATGACGTGGCCGCACTACCCCTTTAATAATATTATAATATTTTTTTCTATCTTTATTATAATTCTACGTTTCAAAGATTTTTATTGAAAGGATTTTTTCACACAGAAAATTTTGTACACAAACAATAAAGATATAAGAGTACATAGGTATAGGTAGAAGTGGGAGCCACCATATCATAAATTGGTAAGTAAGGTCCAGGGACCAGCAGAGTCCATGGGTCAACGCCCCCCCCTGATGGGGATAGAGTATCGCCTTTGCTTGTAATCCATATGGTATTGCAGATCGGGGCGATAATGGCTTCCTTGTAGGTGGTCCCGCTAGGTACCAACAGCAATCAAATAAAAAAGGTAACTATAACTTTATAAACAAGGCGACCTGTCATCAGGTCAAACAAATCAACCAAACAGATAGTAAGGCAGGGCAGCGTCTCCAGGCATGTAGGGTAGGTATTGTGCACAATCAGGGGGGGTTAGGTCAGGTAGCTAGTACTTCGTAGATTAGTTGCACCCGTAGATGAGGTTATCAACATAGGGCGTTGGCGTAGGAGGGGGGGGGGATGGGTATGTCTCTATGTGAGGTCAGGGGTAGTGTGGTGTTTACTGTTAGTCCACACCTCCCATTGCGCAGAAAAGGAATTAACAGTCCCTTTGCCTTGAGCTATATATAATTCCATGGCGTATATCATTCTGGTTTCTGCTATGACATCCATAGCTAGGGGAGGGACTCTAGACTTCCATTTTCTGGTGATTAATAGACGTGCTATAGTCAGGATTTTGCAAAATATAGGTTTGTGTCGGGCCGGGATCTGGGGCAATCGTAAGGATAGTAGTGCCTGTTCCGGAGAGAGGGCGAGTTGTGTCCCAAACAGTGAATTCAACAAGTCTGATACCTGGCTCCAGAACAAGCGGGGTACAGGACACTCCCATAGTACATGTATCAATGAACCTGCTTGACCGCAGCGTCTCCAGCAAAGTGGATCTGACGATGGGTATATTAAATTGAGTCTTTGCGGTGTGTAGTACCAGCTCAGGCGGCACTTTACCACATTCTCCCTTTGTGGGATGCTTACCACATTCTCTCTTTATGGGATGCTTAACACAGACTTAAGGGACCAGCGGAACGCCTGTGTCCATTCTTGTGGTGAAAATGAGGACTTTAGCGCTGTTTCCCATTTAAGAATATATGGATCCTTGCTGAAGACACTGAGGTCCCCCACTTTATTATAATTCTATTGTGGCGTGTCCTTTGGTACCCCACCGATACCTTTAGATAGGCTCTTTTCAATCGACTAATATAAATTTAGAACATTAATCTACTGTATTTTATTAATATTCATGTTTTGTTCCATTTGCAGAGGAAGTTGACTACAGCACCTTTGGCTCTGCAACACTGAACAGAAAAAAGAAGAATGCTTTGGTAGCATTACGGAATGATAGCCTTCGCCACAAGAAACCTCATATTAACATCAGCATGCCTCATGACTTTAGACCAGTCTCCTCCATCATTGATGTGGACATACTTCCGGAGACACATAGACGCGTGAGATTGTATAGGCATGGATGTGAAAAACCTCTGGGATTCTATATTCGTGATGGAACTAGTGTCAGAGTTACCCCTCATGGATTGGAGAAAGTACCAGGGATATTCATTTCTAGGATGGTTCCAGGAGGGTTGGCAGAAAGCACTGGGCTGCTAGCTGTGAATGATGAAGTTCTAGAAGTCAATGGTATTGAGGTAGCTGGAAAGACTCTTGACCAGGTCACAGACATGATGATTGCCAACAGCCACAATCTAATTATTACTGTTAAACCTGCAAACCAAAGAAACAATGTTATCCGGAGTAGCCGGATGTCTGGCAGCTCTGGGCAATCGACAGACAGCACGGCCAGCCACCACAGCTTACCGTCTGCTCACCTGTTACAGAATTTTAACCCTGATGAGATGGAAAGTGACGATGATGCCGATATTGTCATTGAAGGTAGCATTGAGCCTCGCAACATTCCCAAATCTCACAGTCTACCTTCTGGAAGCCTTTCCCGACTCAATGGCAGCAGCCTCAGCCACAGATTGGAAAGAGACTTGGCTCTTAACCATTCTGGTCGGGAGAGTAATGGAAGCATCCACAAGATTTTGAGTAGTTTAAAGGCTGACCCAAGGAATAGCTTGGTGATACCCAAGGGAGGTGTTGAGGAGGACGGCACTGTGATTACACTTTAGACAATCTGACTGGTATCAATGTCCATCAGTGTGTTCCCTTACATACAGGGTACATGTCTTTAAAAGAGAAATGCTTAAAGCTGAACATTTTCCTGTGACTTTAATGTTGAGCAGTTCAATGGTACCTTATGTTTCCTAAGTATGATTCTGAATTCCATGCTAGTACTGGAAAGTCATTTGCTTGGACGCTGTTTTGTGCCTGGTTGAAGCGACCTGTCAGCTTCTGCTTCTTCATGGGGTGCATTACCAAAGCTTTTCTTTTCATAGTCAGTCCACACAAGTAGAAAGTGTAGTTCATTCTCTGTCTAATAAATGCAGGGCTTTATACTGTTAAATGGTAAGTAGAATCAGGTAATAGCATCTGGTTATTAATCTAAAACCACTCAGTATTTCTGTGGTACGTTCTTTATGTGGTGGCCTGTAACTTCCCCGTAACACCTGTTACAGGTATGCAAAATTTGTAGAGCTTTCTGTAGAGTTCCCTCCGCATTTAATTGGCATCAGTCAATATCTTTTCACAGTTTGAGGTGAATGCATGAGCCCTATATTAATTATAAGGGCTCATGTATAAAACCCACTGGATGTGTATGGGGACTGAAACAGGCCAGTGTCCTTTGTCGGACTGTGGAGAGGAGCATAGGGACCGATACCCTATAAGTTTCTAAGGGTGTTTTCACATTGCATTTGCAGTGTCTGTCAGGTATATTTCAGGAGGATTTCCCGACTGATGCCTATGACTAATTACTGTATACTTATACATTATCCTTGGGCTCCTCTCTTTTTCTTTTTTAAACTAAATGTCTGTATGGTATAGCAGACAGACCTATACAGTAGGAATTAAAGAGATATCAGTATTTAGGTCTCCGTAGAGTGAATGGGGGCCTATGAGGTATGTGCTGGGAGTCTCCTTCACACCTAAATTGAACATGCACTGTTAATGCTGTGTGAAAGCAGCTTCACTGTATATTTTCAGTCTAGGGAGCCAGTGCAAACTGCATCTTGGTTACTTGGCTCAACAGCTCCACTTGCTGGTCAACCATGGTAGACTTGGAGATGAAAGAAAAACAGCTATAATACCTAAAGAAAACTGCTTCTTGCGCCACATTTATGCTCTTTTCCCTGTGAATATTGTGGTTTGCGAATCATGTCATGCTGCCTACATCAAATCTTGTCTAAGTCTCGCTAAGATCATCCCTTAAATAATGAATTAGTGCGTCTTACAGTGTTTTCATATACAATAAATATCATTTTGTTACACCTTGGGACAATAGGAATTGTAAAATGGCCAAAATATTGGTGTTGGAAAGAGTATGGTTGAACTGAGATTCCAGAAAATGTGGTAGAATATGAAGACTTACAATAAAACCTAGACTAAGCCAGTCCTGTTTACATACAGTTAACAGGCAGATCCGGTACCATCATTTTTTTTCCTGTTTTAAACATAAAATTATGTGTTTATTTTCATCTTCATTCATCTTAAAATTATCTGCTTTTACAAAACCACTAAATATAAGAATGATCATTTTAAATATTGTTTTCCACTTGTGTCATTACATCCTCCCAGAGCATTTGCCTTTAAAAACCTATATATGTTGTGGGTTGAGAACAAGGACTAAATCATATGAAATATATACAATACATTCCAGGTTTTTTTTTATTATTATTTAAGGCCTCAAATCTAAATGGATAGCTACCAGTGTTTTTATACATTTGTATTTTAAAAGATGTTAAATAAAGTCAGAACACTAACTTTGAATGGTCAAAACTTGTCTATATGTGTATGAACCTGCTTGTGGTGTCTGCTAAAATAAATGCCCATTATAGAATTGTCAGGTTTTTTTAACAACATTTTACAGATTTGATACAAATGGAAATACATTCCTTCTCTGTTAAGAACTAAAAACCAGCTTGGACCTACACGTTTTTTCATAAACAGTGATGGGTACACTTCAGGGTGCTAACACACATGACCGATGTGCAGCAGTTCTCCAGCAGATTTGATGCTGTGTTCAGTTATTTACATCAAATCTGCTGCGTATCCGCAGCAGAAAATATTCTGCGATACGGTGTGAAGCTACCCTTTAAAGTGTAAATGTCACTTTTAAGAAATTAAATATCAATAGTACAAGTGATTTTAACCCCTTCCTGTCATTAACATGTATATATACGTTTCTATTGCACGTACCCCGTGCAGTAGGAATGTGTATATATACGTTCCTGCACTGACAGGGTTACTGATGTGTGCGGGACCGCTGCAGTGAGAGCGGTCTGGAGGCAGCTGCCTCTCATTAACCCCTTAAACGCTGCAATCGCGGTGTTTAAGGAACTGTGTCACTGAGTGATGGGGGTACCGACCGCTTGTGCCGACGGGGGGGGGGTTAAGCCACTTACCTCCGTCCTGTCGGATCGGTGATCCATGTGTAGAGTCTGCTCTCAGGCAGGCTATATACATAGATTGCCGATAATGCTGATCTATGCTGTGCTAGCATAGATCAGTACATGCAATCTGTTGATTGCATGTTTTACAGTAATAAGTGTAATAAAAATTTTTTTAAAAGTATTAAAAAAAAAACCTTATAAACCCCCTCCCAATAAAAGTTTAAAATATAAAATTATAAAAATATAAAAAAATAAACATTTACATACTGTAGCGTGCGGAATTGTCTGATCTATTAAAATATAAAATTATTGTTCCCACACGGACGGCGTAAACAAAAAAAAAAAAACACCTGATTTTAATAAATTATATCAGAAGAAATGAATAAAGTAAAAAAAATTCTGTTTCACCAATATGATATTAATAAAAACTAGAGATCATGGAGCAAAAAATGACACCCCAACTAGCCCAGAAGGTGGAAAAATAAAAGCGCTATGGCTCTTAGAAGGCGGGAAGGAACATTGCATTAATCTGACCCGGCCATCCGTGCATCAAAGGGCTCTGTCTTGAGGGGGTAGAGTGAGCACGTAGAGGATAAAAGGCAGCCCTGCACAGCATATTATCCTGTAAACTTATCTCACCAAGTTCTCAGACCAGCAGGGCTGGTTTTCTCCACTTCCTGCCCACTCATCCCCCTCAGGCCAGCACACCTCCATAGGTTATAATAGACACAGCAAACCCGTCTTCACTTTGCTTCTCTGTAATTAAGACTTTAAATCTTAAATGAATAAATTGTATAAGTCACTTGTACTATTGATTTCTGCAAAAATATTTTTAATGATAGTCACACTTTGTATTGGGAAGAGGGCTCCATGATCTAAATGACTCAGCAGTGGGTGTTGTGCCCCTTCATCACTGCTCAGCTATAAAGAGCACTCTACAGAATTAACTAATGGAAGTATGTTGGATTTACAGCAGTTCTGTACACTGGAAGTACTATACCACTACTTCTGCCTACATACTAGCAATGGATTATACCTATTTTTTTAGGCTGGGTTCACACACTGTATACTTCAGGCAGTATTTGGTCCTCAAGTCAGGTCCTCATAGCAACCAAAACCAGGAGTGGATTGAAAACACAGAAAGGCTCTGTTCACACAATGTTGAAATTGAGTGGATGGCCGTCATATAACGGTAAATAACGGCCATTATTTCAATATAACAGCCGTTGTTTTAAAATAACAGCAAAAATTTGCCATTAAATGGCGGCCATCCACTCAATTACACCATTATGTGAACATAGCCTTTCTGTGTTTTCAATCCACTCCTGGTTTTGGTTGCTATACAGCCTCACAAATACAGCCTCAAATATACATAGTGTGAACCCAGCCTTAAAGTGTACCCACCATACTTTTTAAAACTGTCAAGTATGCAGTCTGCTTCTTAAAGGGGTAGTGCGGCGGTAAAGAATTATTGACAGAATAACACACATCTGTGAATCGCCCCCTTCCCCGTGTCCCCCCCCCCCCCCCCGTGTACCCGGAAGTGTGGTGTGCTATACATACCTGTCACGTGCCGACTCGTCTCCGATCTTCAGTCTGCGATGTCTTCTTCGGACGGCCGGGCCGAATCCCTCCGAGCGTCCTGAGTGTCGGCCGACCTCTTCAGCGTCATCAGATGCACAGTTTGGCTCAGATGCACAGTTTGGCTCAGCCAATCGCGGCTGAGCAGCTGATGACGCGGATGCGTCATCGGCTGCTCAGTCGCGATTGGCTGAGCACAGTTATGCTCAGCCAATCGCGGCTAAGCAGCCGATGACGCTGAAGAGGGCGGCTGGCACTCAGGACGCTCGGAGGGATTTGGCCCGGCCGTCCGAAGACAACATCGCAGACTGAAGATCGGAGACGAGTCTGCACGTGACAGGTATGTATAGCGCACCAGACTTCCGGGTACACGGGTGGGGGTGGTGGGACACTGGGAAGGGGGCGATTCACAGACATAACATACATTACAAAGTTGTATAACTTTGTAATGTGTGTTATTCTGTCAATTTTTTACCGCTGCACTACCCCTTTAACCTCTTAAGGACATAGGACGTACCGGTACGTCCTATGTCCTCATTAGCACTTCAAAGCGGGGCCGCGCGGCGGCCCCGCTTTGAAGTGCCGCGATCCCGGGTGCCGCGTGTAGCCCGGGACCGCCGCTATTAGCGGGCATGGTCCGATCGCCGTGCCCGCTAATTAGCTAATCGGAGGCAGCTGTCAAAGTTGACAGCTGCCTCCGATTACCGGAGGCAACGTTTCCCTGGTGTCTAGTGGGGGAGATCGCTCCTCCGGGACCTTGTCCCGGAGGAGCGATCTCCGTTACTGATGCCGGCCGGGGACGCGTCCAAGATGGCGCCGTCCTCTGCTCGGCACTCGTTTGTTTCCGGCTGCAGCAGCCGAAAGCAAACGAGTGCCGATCTCATGGATCTCTGCAGCATATCTATGCTGCAGAGATCTCTATGAGAGATCAAAGTGTATATACTAGAAGTCCCCCCGGGGGGCTTCTAGTATATGTGTAAAAAAAAAAAAAAAACGTGTTGTTAATAGTAAAAAGCCCCCTCCCCTAATAAAAGTCTGAATCACCCCCCTTTTCCCAGGTTTTAAATAAAAGTAAACAAATAAATAAATAAACATGTTTGGTATCGCAGCGTGCGTAATCGCCCGAACTATTAATTAATCACATTCCTGATCTCGTACGGTAAACGGCGTCAGCGCAAAAAAATCCCAAAGTGCAAAATTGCGCATTTTTGGTCGCATCAAATCCAGAAAAAATGTAATAAAAAGCGATCAAAAAGTCGTATATGCGCAATCAAGGTACCGATAGAAAGATCACATCATGGCGCAAAAAATGACACCTCGCACAGCCCCATAGACCAAAGGATAAAAGCGCTATAAGCCTGGGAATGGAGCGATTTTAAGGAATGTATATTGGTTAACAACGGTTTGAATTTTTTACAGGCCATCAGATACAATATAAGTTATACATGTTATATATCGTTTTAATCGTAACGACTTGAGGAACATGCATAACAAGTCAGTTTTACCCCAGGGCGAATGGCGTAAAAACACATTTCCCCCAAATAAAAGAAATGCGTTTTTTTTTTCAATTTCACCACACTTTGAATTTTTTTCTGGTTTCGCAGTGTACTTTATGCAAAAATTCAGCCTGTAATTGCAAAGTACAATTAGTGACGCAAGAAATAAGGGGTCATGTGGGTTTCTAGGTGGAAAAATGCAAGTGCTATGACCTTTTAAACACAAGGAGGAAAAACCGAAAACGTAAAAACGAAAATAGGCCATGTCCTTAAAGGGTTAAGGGAGCGGCTTACGGAACTGCCAGAAGCCCACAGACTGTATTGTACACTGCAGTTCTGTACACTGATTCCTTAAAAAGCAGACTACATACTTGGAGTTTTAAGAAAGTGTCCAGCAGTCTGTCAGTTCTGTAGACTGCTTGCTTTAGAAGCAAACTGTTTATCTGGCAGAGTTTTAAGAAGGTATCCTGCCGCACAAGCAGAATGGTAATTACCTTTCTATAGCTATTTGTCATTCCTTCCATTCCAGGTAACAGGATCAAAGCTCGGCTGTTTACCGCAGTACTTAAATGTGGACTTTCTTTCCCTTACTTCTCTGACCAATCACAAAATAGTACCTGCTTCTCTCTGCCATTCAATGAGAGAGTGCATGAGAAAGCGCACTGGGGTATGATTTACAGCACTATAGGCAACATGTGGACAAAGGGGGTTATTGATGCACTAGATTTGCCATGTAAGAAGAAAGAATCATAGTAAGGAAACAGCGCTGGTCTAAGCAGTAAAGGTAATATTTCATGTGTGCTGTTTTGGTCTCTCTGCTAGTAAAGATAGAATTCCAGTAACAGGCAACAGTTGGAAGGTAAGTGAGACACCCAGTGGCCAAGACTTTACAGCTTACTTTCTAAGTTAGGATAATACATTATATGGAGCACTTTTTTCTTGCCTATTTCACTTCATTTAGCTATTTTTTGGACTCTACAAATATAAATGTACCAACATGACAGGTTAAGAAAAGAATTTACTTGCTGAACAATGGAACATAAGAAAAATAAGCTAAATGTTTGCCATTTGGACACTGTAGTTATGACTGCTGAAAATTAAAGATTGCCCTGTGAATAACTATAAATCCATAGCACTGATTATATTAGAAATATGCTCAAAAACCTAAGACGTTTTATATATTGTTAGATGTTAGAGTAAAAGTAAACTGTACAAGTGAAAGGACCCTAAGTGTACCCTGGAACTTTTTTTTGTGGTGATTTTCTGGCCTCCAAAAAAAAAAAAAAAAAAAACACAATTAGGCGCATGTCGTTCTTTTGCATTTTTCCCCCCTGGCGTTTTTGACTAATATGTTGGCAGAGGGAAAAGGATGCTCTGTCGTCTTGGTGCACACAGACACCTAAACCACAAGAAAGATGATTCACACAAAATCCAAAACTCCAGAAACAACACAAACAAATGAAAAAAAAATGCCATGCATTGCAACCCATAGCAGAGGTCTTCTGACTCCGTTCCTATTCCACAGAGCAACGGCAGCAGATCGCTGCTATATGAGTCGTTCGTCGTTCAACATGTTGAAAGTCAGAAGACTGCATTGATCAGCCGATATCGTTCATGTTGGCTGATCGTTGCCTTCTATTACACAAGAAAATTATCGGCCGATAATCGTCTTGTGTGATAGGGCCTTAAGCCCTCTAGTCTGGAAACAAGAACAGATAAAGAACTGCATGTAGTTATACAGGGTCCATATGGCATTCTGTGGCACATTTGCCCACAGATGTTTCAGCGGGGCATTTAGACCCTAGGATGTTTTGCACATATATCTGAGCTGTTAGTGTCACACATATCACTGCTAGAGGTAGTCAGCTGTTGTATGTGATAGCTCCCAATGTCATCACACCAGCAGATGGGGCAGTGAGTTGCCATAGCAATGATCAGTGTTATCGGCAGGCTCTATGAGCTGAACAGCGTCCGGACCACAAGGAGGTAAGGAGAACTCTGGCGTTCCGGGAAAGCAATCGGGACCCCCGTAGTCACACAGCAGGGGTCCCAATCAGTAAGTGACAGGAGCTGCTCCTGTCACCCTTTAACTCCATGATTGCAGTATTTGAGGGGTTAATCACAGGCTGCAGCGTGATCACTGCGGTCTGTCATTATTAGTGAGGGCCCTCACTCGCTATGAAGTGTGCTCAGCTCCTGAGTGTGTTTCATAGTGATATATGCAGTCTGAACATACTGGTACATCGCGGGTTGTCTGGTGACAGGCGGCTGTGGTGTAATTGTATATCCTAGGTTGTCTATGGGTTAAATCTCTGTATACTTTGACAGAATATAATCAATGTAAAAACAGGATTACTGTGTCTTTTAATGCTTAAATTGTAAGAGACACATACACTTACTGAAAATCATTTAAAATGTCATGTCAAGGAGCTAGATGTTCCAATTATTTGGTTGCAAGGAGCCTAGACAGCTGTACCACATTTACATCATGCTTCTGGTGTGTAAAGGGGGCTGTCCAAACTAGAAAAGACATGGTTCAGAGGCGTAACTAGAACTGGCTGGGCCCCCCCAAACAACTGACCACTAAGCCGTGAAGAGAGAGCAATAAGCACCATGACCACTGCCATTACCACTATATTGTTACCAACCAAATCCAGTATGTTAAGATGAATAATACAAACAGTACTAGTTTATATGAGACAAATGTTACCACCTCTCACTGACTAAAATCCCCACACTCTCAATAATTCTACCATTGCTATAGAATAAAATCCACAGTGCAATATCACCAGTGGCCATATAGTGGCATGTATAAGCTCCACACAGGCTTTACACACCATAAATGATTACAGTGCAATTACAGCCAATAACTCACAGGGGGTGTGTTCTTTGAGTGCATCACTGGAGGCGTCTTCTCCAATTGGAGTTGCTCACTTTTTTCCCCCCTTCTCCATCCAGCCTGGACCACCATGAGGACTTCTCTCAGTAGGATCTGCCAGACAAACAGTTTAGGTTCCTCACTCATGCCCCATCATCCTACACATCTATTTGCTCCATCTGTTCCCTCATATAGTAGTCCTCTCTGTATCCATAGTAGTTAGACCACTGTGTCCCTCATTAAGTAGTTAGACCCTTCTCTACCCCCCATATAGTATATATATATAGAACCTATAACGACCAACTGACCTGCCAAGGTCACTACCAACAAATTCCTAAACAAAAGAAGGCTAATACTGTATTAAACCATAAACATCCTTTATTAATACAAAAAAAAAATTAAAATCACAACATGGAGTAAAATTATGCACGAGAGGTACCATCCAGATGCACTGTAACATATAAGTGTAAGCAGTGTGTCTATGTAAAATCTAGTGAGATCTATAGTAGCCTATACAGAAATACACACAATAATTATATATTAAACCATAACCCTGCACAGTTACATTGGCTGCTATGTTCTGCCGTGTACTTGCTAATTGTCCAGTATTGCACTCAACCCAGATGAATTGACTAGACTAATAAATATTGTGAAATTATAATGCCATCCAAAGTTCCAATAAATGGGGAGAAAGACAGTACCTGATATGAGCTGTGTGCTACCACCTCTAACGCACGTTTTGCGTACCGCTTGTTCACAGAGGAGTCTCCCCCCCCCCCCTCCATGTAGACAATCCGTTGTAATTAACCCCCTCCCCAATGAAGATATCCTCCTCCCCCCCTTCCCCATGGCGGCAAAATGCTGCCTCCGGACACAAGAGTGATTGGCAGGGTAGGGAGCCAAAGGCTCCTTACGTTGTCAATCACAGCCCGGCATTTAACTGTGAGAGTTCACCAGGAGTGTTTGCAGTTAAAGTGAGAGGTCCGGGACGCAATTTGCAGAACCCGGGAGGCCGCCGGATGCTACAAATGAGATTATCTCAGGGGGCCTGAGCCCTGTAGCGGGAGCTACGGCGGTTGTTCTGCCTCTGACATGGATGCTTTCTTCCAGAGACAGCACTGCTCTTGTCTCCTGTTTATGTGAGGTTTTGTAACTCAATTCCATTGAAGTGAATGTAGCTTAATTGCAAACTACACCTGAACTGGAGACAAGAATCATGCTGTTTCTGGAAGAAATGGCCATGTTTTTCTAATCACAGATCACCCGTTTAACACCAATAAATGTTGTGACCGTTGCTACCAGCAGCATGGCAATAGACTAAACCAATTGTGGTTTACTCGTAACTACATACTTTATGATCCGTTTCTCAACAGTATACATTTTATTTGTAGAACACAAAAGTATAATCTTACTACGCTGTGTTCACTTGGTCTAGTAAAGGAGTTCACCAGCCTTATCAGAAATGATTGCCTATCCTCAGTAAAAGATATTAATAATAGGCGAGATTTGCAGAGGGGCGGTCCGTTCAACTTACCCGGACAGGCCTCAGCGTCAGAATGACGCTGATCCCGGCTAGGTAATCGTTAGATCTGGTATGCAGCAGACCAGAGTTATACAGAACTGATCTAATGGATCAGTGCTGTATTATGTATACTACATAATAGTGCAAAATTGTTGATTTTTGTTTGTCACATCCAAATCCAAAAAAAATTATAAAAAGTGATCAAAAAGTTGCATATATACGCAAGCAAGGTACTGATAGAAAGTATGGATCATGGCGCAAAAAAAAAAAAAAAAAAAAAAAAAAGACACCACACACACACAGATCAACAAATAAAGACATTTTATTTTCAATTTCACCGTGCAAATAATTTTTCCATAAAATATGCTGCAAAACCAGAGAAAAAAAATTAAGTCTGTCATTGTAAAGTACAATTAGTAGTGCAAAAAATAAGGGCTCATGTGGGTCTGTAAGTGAAAAAAAGTAAGTGCTATGGCCTTTTAAACATGAGGAGTCAAAAACGAAAGCACAAAAGCGAAAACTATCCCGAACCTGATGCTATGTGGAAGCAGGACTAGAACCACCAGACTTAAAAAAAGGGCCGTATCCACTTTCTGAGCAGAGAGATGTGCAGTTGCATTGGAAAACATATGTTAGGACCATTCATAAAATATTATAGACTTTCCTCAGAACAGACTGCACTTGCCAGATCAGTTCTAAGCTCAGTGGCATCTGAGGGCCCTCCCTATAGGGGTACTTAGTGCTAGACCCCCATCTGTTGTGTCTTCAACTTTCTTTGTATAGCAGTACACTCTGGCAAGCCAGCAGTGACAGAGGGAAGATATGGAAGGAAAATCTTGTACAGAATGCTTTAAAGCAACTCTACCCACAAACTAGTACCTTCAGATAGCTGCTTTTAATCCAAGATCTGTCCTGGGGTCCGTTTAGCAGGTGATGCAGTTATTGTCCTAAAAAGCAACTTTTAAATTTGCAGCCCTGTGCCAAACCGGCATGGCCTAGAGCCCTGATGGCGAACCTATGACACGCGTGTCAGCTCTGACACACGTAGCCATAGATGCTGACACGCGGCCGCCATGCATAGAGAAAAGTGTGCTGAACTGCCATGGAGCTTGTATGCAGCCGCATACAAGCTCCAAGGTAGTTCAGCGTCCTTACAGTGCACCCTGACCCCACGTACTCCCCGCCCCACGTACCGCCCGGACACAGCTGTGACGTCACCCGACACAATAGCTGCGTACGGCCGGCCAGAGCGGTGCCGCGCTCCAGCTCCGCCTGCTACTGCTTCCAGCCCCGCCTGCTCCTGCCTGCAGTGTCGTCTCCTGGTGCCACAGCATGATCCTGGACGGCAGCAAGATTGTAAGTGTTTGTGGGGAGGGATGGGGGTCGGGGGATGGGTCAGGTGATAAGTAAAGTTTGTGTTTGCGTGGGGAGGGATGGGGCCAGGTGGAGTATTGTGTTTGGGAAGGGATGGGGGTCAGGTGGGGTATTGTGTTTGGGAAGGGATGGAGCCAGGTGGGGTATTGTGTTTGGGAAGGGATGGGGGTCAGGTGGGGTAGTATGTGTTTGTGGTTTTTAGTTTACTTCACACAGTAATTATTATAATAGTTATTAATTATTATAGTTATTTAAACTATAAATAACACAAAATTATGGTGTTTTTTTTGCGAAGTGACACACCAACCGAGTTATACTCGTTTTTTTTGCCGAAAACTGACACACCAAGCTCAAAAGGTTGCCCATCACTGGCCTAGAGTGTGTGTCTGCCCTAAGATTGCAACGCCTTCCTACCCTCCTAATCACTAGGAACTCCCCCGGGCAGGATTTTTCCTATTCATCACCTGAACACTGCAAAGGTGCCTTAAAGGGAACCATTCACCCCGTGGCCCCCATTAGAAACAGACATACAGTGACATAAAGGTCAATATACTTACCATATCGCTCCCGGTCCCGTCCCGGATCTCGTTGTTGACACGGAGAAATCGCCAATTCTTCTTCTCGCGCCCATTATGGTAATGAGCGCCGCCGGCCCGAAGTCCAGCCTTCTCCCCGCCTCCGACACTTGATTGACGCCGGGTCTTCTTCCTCCTCGTCTTCTTTCTTCTCGCCGGATCCCGCGCAGGCGCCGTGACGGTCGTTTTCGGCGCATGCGCAGTTCACAATTGAAGCCGCTCCACAGCTTCAATGTTTACTGCGCGTGCGCCGATTGTCAGAGCTGAAGTGACGTGCTGGACTTCGCGCATGCGCGGTACACAGGAACGTCACGAGCACGTATCCTGTTTACCGCGCAGGCGCAGAAGAGATGACGAGACCTTCGCAACGGCGCCTGCGCGGGAATTCGTGAGGAGACTGAAGACTGAAGACGTCAATCAAGTTCCAGGAGGCGTGGATGGGCGGCGACGAGAAGAGGACCTCATGAATAAGTTGGACTCGTCCGTCGTTTCCTATGGACGTTGGACTCATCTCAGCTCATTACCATAATGGGCGGGAGAAGAAGAATCGGCGATTTCTCCGTGTCAACAACGAGATCCGGGACGGGACCGGGAGCGATATGGTAAGTATATTGACCTTTATGTCACTGTATGTCTGTTTCTAACGGGGGCCACGGGGTGAATGGTTCCCTTTAACGATCCAGCTCGTGTGCAGTGTTCTCACAGGTGATGAATAGGAGAAAATGTTCTTGGGGCATTCCTAATGATGAAGAGGGTGGGGGGGAGGAGGGACGGAGAGGCAGTGTAATCCTAGAGCACAGGCACTCGGCAGGCCACACCAATTTGGCACAAGGCAAGTTCAAAAGTAGTTTTTTAGGACAATAACTGCATTACCTGACGAAATGATCACAAGACAGCTATTTGATTAAAAGCAGCTATAAGGTGGTACAAGCGGTTTGGGGGGGGGGGCAGATTATGGGTACAGAGTCACTTTAAAGAGACCTCACTGAATACAAAGCTTGAATGGTAGGGTTTTGCTACCTTTTGTATTGCCCATCTAGTTTCACTGTGCTTTCACAGCATTCTTAGGGCTGTTAATTTAGATGTACTAAAAAGTCCACAGGAAGACTCTTTGGATTAGATTAGTATGATTGTTGGCATTGTTTTTTACCTAATTCCACTGTGCACATAAGTGGTGCTGATTAGAAATGAGCAAACCTAGAGAACGCTCAGGTCCATCTGAACCTGAGCGGTGGCTGAAGAATTTGGATGCAGCCCTAGGGAGTCCTGGATAACAAGGATACAGACTACAGTAACTATGTTTTCCAGGCAGCATCCAAATTCTTCAGCCATCAGTAATCAAATGCTGCATTCTCTAGGTTTGCTCATCTCTGGTGCTGATATGGTAAATGGTAAAAGGGGTACTCCAGCGATTTTTTTTCTTTTTTTTTTCTTTTTTTAAATCAACCGATGTCAAAAAATATAAAATTACTAACCGGTAATTTCTTTTCTTTGAGCCTATGACGGCACCCCTGGAGAGGACCACCTCCTCCCATTGGACAGGAAACAGGACCACTGGACCTTTAAAAGAAGCGTCTCGCCCCATTCACGCCAGTCTGTTAGCAAGAACCTAGGAGCGAAGGCTTAACAAACATACATGTAGAAAAGGACACACAGCAACAAGTGTAACACATGTGTGCTAGGAAAGTGAAAGTATCTCAGAATATATAACTATCTTTCTATGTGCATAACCTTAATTAAGTGTAATAACTTATAATGGGTGGGTATAGGCGGGGTGCCGTCATAGGCTCAAAGAAAAGAAATTACCGGTTAGTAATTTTATATTTTCTCCTCTCGCCCTATGACGGCACCCCTGGAGAGTAGACTAGGAATATCCGCCTAGGGGGGGACTACCGCCTGTAGTACTCTACGGCCAAAGCTAAGATCCTCCGAAGGAGAGAGTTGCAACCTGTAATGTCTGAAGAATGTATGCGGGGAACTCCAGGTAGCTGCTCTACATATCTCTTCTATAGACACTGCGGCCCTCTCAGCCCATGAAGTAGAGACTGCTCTAGTAGAGTGTGCTGTTATAGAGGTAGGAAGTTCCTTATTACTACCTCTATAACATTCCTTGATGGCCTGCCTAATCCACCTAGATATAGTCTGTGAAGAGGCTGCCCTACCTCTATTCTTCCCCTGGAAGGCTATCAGGATGTTGTTATCTATCCTCCATTCCCTGGTAACTTCAAGGTAGTGTATTATAGCACGTCTAACGTCTAACGTGTGAAATGAAGCCTCCATATCATTAGATGCATCTACACAGAAGGAAGGAAGGATAACCTCCTGAGATCTGTGAAATTCTGACACTACCTTAGGAAGAAAGGCCGGATCCGGGGAGAGTGAGATTCTATCGTCTCTAATAACCATGTAGGGCTGAGTGATGGAGAAAGCTCTGATCTCTCCAACTCTTCTAGCGGAAGTGATTGCTAGAAGGAATGCCACCTTCCAGGAAAGAAATCTGATCTGTATTTCTGCAATTGGCTCGAAAGGGGATGTTGTTAGTCCTGAGAGCACCAGATTTAAATCCCATGGCGGCAGCTTGCTTCTTACTGACGGGTGGAGCCTCACTGCTGCGTTAACAAAGCGCTTGACCCAAGGATGCTCTGCCAGCTTAAAGTCATATAGCACACTGAGGGCAGAAATCTGTACCTTAATAGTACTTGGACTGAGGTGTTTTTTGAGACCTTCTTGTAGGAAATCCAGAACCAGAGGGATGTTGGGTGGTTCCAGGACGTTAATGGGATGACCAACGAATCGGAGAAAGGTCCTCCAGGTTCTAAAGTAAATGTCTGAAGTGACCTTCTTCCTGCTAGCCAGCATAGTAGATATTACTTCGTCCGAGAGTCCACGGTCTCTCAGTAACTGCCTCTCAAAAGCCAGGCTGTTAGATGGAGGCTCTTTATTCCTGGATGGTATACTGGGCCCTGGTTCAGGAGATCCACTCGTTCGGGTAGAACCCAGGGATCCGCCAGAGACATCTTGCGGAGCCAAGTGAACCATACCCTCCTGGGCCAAAATGGAGCAATTAATATTATATGTGCCTTGTCGTGCCTGATCTTCCTGATGACTCGTGGTAGGAGTCGAATGGGCGGGAAGGCGTAGAGTAGACCCTTCTGCCATGACTGTGCAAGCGCGTCCAGCGCTAGTGGCTTGTCCGACTGGCATAGGGAATAAAATGCTTTGGTCTTCTTGTTCTGACGGGAGGCGAACAGGTCTATCTGCGGATAGCCCCATAGAAGGCAAATCTGCTGGAATACCTCCTGATTTAACTCCCACTCCCCCTGGTGCAGCTGATGTCGGCTCAGGAAGTCTGCTCTGCAGTTGTCTACGCCCCTGAGATGTAGAGCTGACAGTGAGAGAAGGTGAAGTTCTGCCAGCCTGAATATAAAGTGGGAAATCCTCATTAGTTCCACTGACCTGGTGCCCCCCTGGTGGTTTAGGTAGGCTACTGCTGTTGCATTGTCCGTGAGGATTCTCACATTTCTTCCTTTGATGACTGGAAGTGCTTGCGATAGTGCCAGAAACACTGCCCTTAGTTCTCTCACATTTTGTGACTGTCTGGAGTGCTCCGGGTTCCATACCCCCTGAAGAACCAGTGAGTCTGAGTGAGCCCCCCAACCGTACGGGCTTGCGTCTGTAGTTATCGTTAGTAACTCTTGTACGTCCCAAGGCATACCCTTGTTCAAGTTGCTTCTCTCTGTCCACCAAGATAGCGACCTGAGAGTCTGTGGAGATAAAAGAAACACATCGTCTAGATTGTCAGTCTCTCTACTCCATACCTCTAATATCTGTAATTGTAAGGTCCTTGAATGATACTGGGCCCACTGAACTGCCAAGATGCAGGAGGTAAAAAGTCCCAAAACTGACATTGCTCCTCTAATAGCAACTTCCGGGTGGTCTATTAGTTCCTGGACCTTTCGGATGACCGACAGTATCTTATTTTCAGGCAAAAAGGATCTCTGAGAAACCGAATCTAGGCAGATTCCAAGAAATTTACAATACTGTGATGGGGTCTTATTAGACTTCTCATCATTTACTTCCCATCCTAGCCTAGAGAACACCTCCTCCACTATAGAGATGTTTGCTGTCACTGAGGCCCTGGACTCACCGACCAAAAGAAAATCGTCAAGGTATGGGATAATAATAATATCTCTCTCTCTGACATGGGCCATAACCTCAGCCATAACTTTGGTATTTCCCAGGCGCCTAGGATTTTCACCAAATGGCATGGCCGTGTACTGATAGTGAAACACCGATCCCTCTATATTCACTGCTACTCTCAGGAATTTCTGGTGATCTGGATGAACGGGGATGTGGTAATACGCGTCCCTAAGATCAATTGTGGCCATATAGCAATTCTGGGATAAGTTTAGAATAGCCGTGGAGATGGACTCCATTCTAAATTTTTCGTAGGAGAGAACTTGGTTAAGGGGCTTGAGATTGATAATGGTCCGAAAAGAGCCATTGGGTTTCTTAACCAAGAAGAGGGTCGAATAAAACCCTCTACCTTTCTGGTCTTCCGGAACCGGAACTAAGACACGTTTATCTATTAGGGACCTGACCTCCGTCACCATGGCCGTATGTTTCTCGGGATTAAAGGTAACATTAGTAATAATAAATCTTTCTCCTGGGGAGGACAAAAAAGAAATCTTAAGTCCAGATTTTATTATGTCACACACGAAAGAACTGTTCGAAATCGCAAACCATTCTGAACAAAAAAACTGTAATCGCCCTCCCACAGGAATCTGGCGTCATTGTGACTGTTTTTTAGAGGTATCCCCTCCTGAAAACATAAGACCTCTACCTTTTTTAGGGGGCCTCCACTCCTTTCTTCCTACTTGGGTGCCACCTCTGCCTCTTCTGCCTCTACCTCTAGAAGGCCTGGTTGTTTGTGTAGAGACTAGTGGGAAGCTCTTCTTCCTGTCTGAGGCCTTCTCTAGTACCTTCTCTAAGGCCGAGCCAAATAAGAGATTGCCCTCACAAGGGACCGCACAGAGCTTAGCTCTGGATGTAACATCTCCCTTCCAGTCCCTAAGCCATAGGGTCCTCCTCGCAGAATTGGAAAGGGCTGCCGACCTGGCCGACAATCTTAAAGCGTCCGCAGAGGCCTCCGCCATGAAGGAAACCGAACCCTCTATGATGGGAAATTTGTCCAGTAAATCCTCTGTAGTGGCCCCCGATCTAATCTGCTCCTTTAGTTGTGCCACCCAGATTTCTGTAGCCCTCGCTACCGAGGTAGTAGCTATGAGAGGTTTGAATGTGGCAGTTGTTGCTTCCCAATTTTTCCTTAAGTAGACCTCCGCCCTTTTATCCATAGGGTCCTTCATGGATGCGGAATCCTCAAATGGCAAAGCATCCTTCCTTGTTAATTTTGCCACCGGAGGATCAATTTTAGGTGCAGACTCCCACGTTAATACCTCCTCAGCGTTAAACGGATATTTTCTCTTATACTAAGAAAGGAAAAAAAAAATTTAAGTAAGTACAAGGAACAATATCAGGTATTTCTTGTAAGAAAAAAACCCACAATCTGTGGAACTTACAGCCCGAGGAACAAAGAACTTTCTATCCGGGCGAGCCCATTCGTTTGCAATCAATGTCTTTAAACTCTGATGTATAGGAAAGACCGGGCGCTGTCTGGGGGCCAGACCCTCAAACATGATGTCCTGAATGGACTTAGGCTGTGGATTGTCCTCTATGGCCATGGTCTGCCTGACAGCCTTCACAATATTGTCGACCAGCTCAACTGGCATGAGCTTTTTTGCCGTATCCTCCCCTTGGGATCTTATAGTCTGTAAAAGCTCTCCTGGTTCCTCCAGGCCAGATAGCTGATCATCCCCTTCAGCCTCTTCCTCCTCCTCATCCTCCACCTCCTCATAGGGAATACTCGGAGCCTCTCCACTAGGGCCTGGGATCTCCGGAGGAGGAATCTCCACCAGGGGATCTACTGAGGGGAGAGTAGAAGTGGATGTGGAAGGGAGAGAGGCCTGAAATACACAGAAAAAAATCCACTATAAACGATCCCTCTCTCTCTCTTTTTTTTTTTTTTTAAAATAAGAATTAATACACCTACCCGAATCTGCCTCTTAATTAACCCTTTCATACTTCTCAAGAATGCGGGTCCCTGGTCATCCAGCACTCTATTCATGCAGCCACCACATAAGGTCTTTGTGTAGGAACTACTTAGTCTCTTCTTACATATAGGGCAATCCCTAGGTTTAGCTCTGGCTCTAGCAACCTCCTAGATTAATACACAGAGAGAGAGAGAGAAAAGAACCTATTTAGACTCTAATAAAAAACAAGTTTTCATTGGGGGGAACCCCTCTTACCCACACCATACCGCAATGGTCTCAGGTTGAGGATTATCAGAAGGTTCAGCGCCTTGTGACTCCATGATATTCTTCTTATTGGAATTTTAAGGAGTTGTAAAGAGAGAAAAAACCACCAAACAGTGGCTGAGTACACCTGTACTAGCAGCAAGCTTTCCTGGATGTACACTGCCTCAGAGACAGAATCCAGCTTTTATCTCTGGCACCTGCTGACAGAAGACCGGCTGGCTCCGCCCCCCGCCGCGGCGCTGATGCGGCACACCCTCCCGTGTGTGTGGAAACCCACCCCCGACAGGCCGAAGCCCGGATGCTGCCGGCAAGGCCGCAGGATATCCAACTCACAGGCCCGAGGCGCGTGACGTCATCACGGGGCGCCAGTGTCCTGCGTCGTGACGTAAACGCGCCACGAACGCACGGCGACGGTGGCGCCAGGAACCACCAGGGCGCGCGCGCGCGCGGCTGCGCCCAGCAGCACAACCAGGACCCAACACCCAGAGGAGACAGCGCCGCTCGGGACTGGAGGCGCCGGGGTCACACGGGGACCCCCCCAGGAGGTGCTGGGGCGGAGGACAGACTTGGCCGCGGCTCCTACAGCGGAGACTTAAACAGCCGGGATGACGGCAACATAGGTACGCCGGGTGCCCCAGTCTTAAAAAAAGAACTTCTTTAAAAAGAGAAACCAGCGAGCAGGAGGAAATACTCTCCTGCACGTCCTGCTCCCATGGACAGGAAACAGAAACTGGCGTGAATGGGGCGAGACGCTTCTTTTAAAGGTCCAGTGGTCCTGTTTCCTGTCCAATGGGAGGAGGTGGTCCTCTCCAGGGGTGCCGTCATAGGGCGAGAGGAGAAAGTTATATAGATTTGTTTTAAAATTCTCAAGTCTTCCAGTACTCATCAGCTGCTGTATGCACTACAAAAAGTGGTGTATTCTTCCAGACTGACTCTCTACTGCCACCCTGTTCATGACAGAAACTGTCCAAAGCAGTAGCAACTCCCCATAGAAACCTCTCCTGATTTGTAACGTTCCTGTCATGGACAGAGGTGGCAGCAGAGAGCACTGTGTCAGGCTGGAAATAATATACCACCTCCTGCAGAACATACAGCAGCTAATAAGTAATTAAAGACTTGACATTTTTAACCCGTACACGCCAAGAGCTTTACATGACACATGCTTCACACATTGTTCTCTGCCACAACTTGCAGAGAACTTTATTGGATTAGGTTTGCACGATAAAACCATATTTTCCAAGTTTGTTGGATTAAAAGGCAGGCAAGTCTACCACACTGTTATGGGCTTGATCAGCTGGACCAGTCACAGATCTGCACCATGAAACAAATTGGATAGTTAAAAGGGGTAGTTCACATTTTTTTTTCCTTTTAAATCAACTGGTGCCAGCAAGGGCCAGAGATTTGTAATTTACTTTAATTAAAAATCTCCAGTCTTCCAGTACTTATCAGCCCTTTTATGTCCCACAGGAAGTGGTGTATTCTTTCCAGTCTGACACAGTGCTCTCTGCTGCCACCTCTGTCCATGTCAGGAACTGCCCAGGGCAGTAGGAAATTCCCCTAAGGAAACCTCTCCTGCTCTGGGCAGTTCCCTTAGGGCTCGTTCCCACTGAGGAAAGGTAGCGGAATTCCGCGACGGAATTGTCCGCCGCGGAATGCCGTTAGCCTCCCGCTCATAATGGGAGTCTATGGGAGGCGCGCGCTCCTGCCCTGTCCGCGCTGAAGAATGAACATGTTCATTCTTCAGCGCGGACAGGGCAGGAGCGCGCGCCTCCCATAGACTCCCATTATGAGCGGGAGGCTAACGGCATTCCGCGGCGGACAATTCCGTCGCGGAATTCCGCTACCTTTCCTCAGTGGGAACGAGCCCTTAATCAGTTATATCTGGCATTGTTAGCAGTATTTCTTTGTGTATGGTGGATGATTAGTAAGAAATATAAAAGATTGTCAGCAGAAAAAGACTTCCTGGTCCATCTAGCTTAGTTTTGAGTTGTTCAGGACATGGTGGCTGGAGACTAGCTGCTCTGGTGGCAGCTTTGGAGAGCGGCAGATTTTATGGAGTGGCCACAAACTATACTGTCTGCTATAAACCACTGACTTCATTAACCCTTAGGGGACACAGCCAGTTTTGGCATTTATGACACAGCCAAATTTTTCAAATATGACGTGTCACTTTATGCCTCTGTAACTTTGGAATGCTTTTATCAATCCTTGTGATTCCAAGATTGTTTTTTCATGACATATTCTACTTTATGTTAGTGGTAAATTTGGATAAATACCTTTAGCATTTTTTTGTGAAAAACTCCAAAATGTTGTGAAAAATGTAAAAATTATTGCATTTCTCTAAATTTGAAAGTTTCTGCCAATAAGGAAGATAGTTATACCACATAAATTATTGATTAATTCATATCTATAACATGTCTACTTTATATTGGCAGCATTTGGTGAACTTGCTTTAACTTTTTTGGGGATTTTAGAGACCGTAATTGTTTAGTAGCAACTTTCAAAATTTTTGTGAAAAATTAAACTCAGAATTTTTTAGGGACCAGATCAGTTTTGAAGCATATTCTAGAGGCCTGTTTACTAGAAAACGCCCATAATTCACCCCATTTTGAAATCTTCACCCTTTCAAGTATTCAAATTGACATTCATACAGTTTTTTAACCCTTTACGCATTTCACAGGAATAACTTCAAAGAAAGTGTGGAAAGTAAAAATTTCCACTTTCTTTGCAGAGATCCCAATTCAATCCTATTTTTTTCATACCAAACCAGCTGTAAAAAGTAAAATGTAATAAAACATTTATTCCTCTGAATCTGCAGTTTTTATTAATACCCCATTTGTGGACATAAAAGTACTGCACAAGCGCACAACATGGCTCAGAAGAGAGGGAGCACCCTTTGGATTTTGGAGCGTGGATTTGGCTGGAATAAATGTAGGAGACCATGTTACAGTTACAGAGCCCCCCTAGTACTGAGACAGTGGGAACCCCCCACAAGTGACCCCATTTTGAAAACTACACCCCTTAAGGAACGTAACAAGGGGTACAGTGGGCATTTTGACCCCACAAGTTTTTCAGTTTTTTGCAAAAGGGGCCCATGAACATTAAAAATCACATTTTTCACACTTACACGTTAGTGAAACCCAAAATTTTCCAAATTCCAAAAAGCTTGGAGAAGCAAAAGCCCCCCCAAAATTTGTAAAGCAATTTCTCCTGAGTAAGAAAATACCCAATTTATGAATGTAAAAAATTGTACGGGCGCACAACACTGCTCAGAAGAGAAGGAGCACCTCTGTCTGTGTGTGCACTCCTACTGTAGCAGTAAATGCAACGACGTTTACTGACACCAACGGAGGGTGGTGATTATTAACGGACGCTGAATTACACTAACAGACACTGACACTAACGGACATTGATGCTTACTAACAGACACTGGCGGTTACTAACGGACGCTGACTGATGCTTACTAACAGACACTGACTGGCGCTTACTAATGCACGCTGACTGACACTAACGGATGCTGACTGACGCTTACTAACGGACACTGACTAATGATTACTAACGGACACTGACTAACGATTACTAACGGACACTGACGCTTACTAACGGACACTGACGCTTACTAACGGACACTGACTAACTATTACTAACGGACGCTGGCTGACGCTTACTAACAGACACTGACTGGCGCTTACTAATGCACGCTGACTGACACTAACGGACGCTGACTGACGCTTACTAACGGACACTGACTAACGATTACTAACGGACACTGACTGACGCTTACTAACAGACACTGACTGGCGCTTACTAATGCACGCTGACTGACACTAACTGACGCTTACTAAAGGACACTGACTGACGCTTACTAACGGACACTGACTAACGATTGCTGGCTGACGCTTACTAACAGACACTGACTGACGCTTACTAATGCACACTGACTGACACTAACAGACACTGACTGACGGTTACTAACGGACACTGACTGACGCTTTCTAACTGACGCTGACTAAGATCTCCCTTATCACTGGGAGATCACAGGGGAGGGGGTATTTATTATGTGTGTGTGTGTTTTGTGTATACACTATGTGGATGCAGGCTCTGATCTCCTCACATAGCATTCAGCTAGTGGGGGATCAGACCCTGCATCCAGCCTCTGGTCCTCACTGTCAGACACTGTGATTGACAGCTCTGATCACAGAGCTGTCAATCACAGTACAGAGAAGCAATGTGACCAGCGTCATTGGACAAACGCTGGTCACATGCTTCCCAGGAGGAGGCCGTCCCTGGATCCCTGAGCTCAGGGTGAGTCCCGGGACCAGGGGGCGTGGCTACCGCGGACGGGGGTGCCGATCGCGGGGGGGGGGGGGGGGGGGACGCGGGAATCGCGGGGGCGCCGATCAAGTGTGGGGGGGGGGCTCCGATCGTGGGGGGGGGGGGGCCATCAGAGGCAGGGGAGGAGGAGAGGGAGGGATCTCTGCCCCAGCTTCCCCCGGTCCCGGACCTCAGCAGAGACCGGGACCGGGGGTTACTGATGACTGTGCACCAGCATTAGTGGATCGTTACCGATCCCCTGATGCCGGTGATTGCCTTTCCTGGACCCCTGCTGGGGGTACAGGAACGGCTTCACTAAACTGTCAGCTATCAGCTGACAGTTTAGTTTCAGCTCTCGGTCACTGTTTACATAAACAGTGAGCATCGGGAGCCGGGAAGTTATAGTACGTCCTGGTGCGGAAACTAACCTCCTGCCAGGACGTACTATAACTGCATGGTGCGGCTAGGGGTTAAAGCAATAAAGATTGCCAAATTTTTTACACACTGGTGGATTTGGAAACTTTGAGACTTTTTCTGTCTTGTCCTTACCAAGGATGGAACATAGTGCTTGAACAGGGTAATGTATGGTGGAGCTTGATTGTGTATGCACTTATTAATATAGTAACATAGTTAATACGGTTGAAAGACGACAAGAGTTTAACCTAGAGAAACCCTACTTTGTAGATCCAGAGGAAGGCAAAAACCCCTATGAGGCAAATGACAATTGCCCCATCACAGGGAGAAAATTCCTTCCCGACTCCGATGACAATCAGAATAAATCCCTGATCTAACTCCTTAGGGAGGATGAATGAACACACACTCACCTTTACCGCTACAGTACTGATGCTGGCAATCTCTGGCTGCTTCCTGATAAGAGAGGTGATGTTACGTGCCAGGCCCGATCAGCCATCCAGTAGCCATACCAGGGTCCCACCTCGGCTGCTGACTGGCTGACCAAGCCTGATATGTCATGTCCCAGATCCCTACTCAGACCCAGAAACGGCAGGACTGGAGCTGTGGTATACCGGTATCAGCGCTGGAGCAGGCGATGTGACATAATGTTACTTCTTTCATCCTCACCCCCCTCGCCGTCCTGACTTCCTAGGATTCCATGTTTCTGTACAATTATCATTTACAGGTCAGGGGGTCATTGAGGTCAGTATAGTGTAGCAGACAGATTTAAGGCCACTTCATGGGACATGCCACCCCTAAGGGCTCTATTCCACCGGATGATTATCGTTCAGATTATCGTTAAATCATTTGAATCTTAATGATAATCGTTCATTTGAATAGCCGTTAACGACCGAACGAGAAATCGTTGATCGTTTAATAAGACCTGGACCTATTTTTATCGTTGCTCGTTCGCAAATCGTTCGCATTGAATAAGAAGTCGTTCGCAGTAGTGATGAACGCAATAGCGACGACCGCAAGAATGATCATAAGTAACGATTATCTTTCCATGTAAATGGGCGAACGATTTCAGGTCTTTCGTAATAGCGGTCGTTTGGATCGTTTATCGTTAACGATTATGCAAACGATAATCGTCCGGTGGAATAGGGCCCTAATGGCTCTCAGCGCTCGTTTGCTCCTTGTTCCCCGCTCGCTGCGGCGGCAGGTGTGTGGGAGGGGCGCCGGGGAGCTGCAGGGGGGGGGGGGCTGCCCAGGTGATCGCTGATCATCCGGGCAGCCCATAGGATACAGCAGCGTCTGCTGCCGATGCTCCTATTCAACGGAGCAACGGCAGCAGATCGTTGCTGTATCAGTCGCTTGTTTTTCAACATGTTGAAAAACAAGCGACTGCAACGATGAGCTGACATGAACGATGTCGGCTGATCGTTGCACTCTATTCCATGGGACGATTATCGTCCATAGCGGTCGATGTCGGCCGAATACGGATGATAATCGTTCCGTGGAATAGGGCCTCAAGGCATTCTGCAAATCTGCCGTCTGAGGCAATAAACCAATTTGGCCTAATAGCAGGAACAGCCTGTGCATTGGGCACTAAGGATAAAGGTACATTTCTTACCTTCATGCTGTTTTCATGTACTTTGTAGTCTAATCCATATGCTAATTAGGGGGTGTGGTACTCTGTAGGTGGGACTACCACTCTTGCACTGATCCGCCCCAGGTTGGCAATGGCCACCTGAACCCAAACACTCAGCATTTGACTCCTGGGGTATGGAAATGTTGGATGCCATTCTAGGACTGCCATGAAAACATGGATATGGCCTATGTCTGTATCTATGTTCTCCAGGACTACCTAGGACTGCGGCATCCAACTTATAAAGACACCGGAAGTCAAATGCAGAGTGTTTGAGTTCAGACGAACGTTGCAGAACCCAAACTTTCATTGGGTTTGCTCAACACTAGTTGCGTTCCATTAGCATATACCAGTGGTATACCTCGGTAACACTGTGTGCTGGGCTATTGAGTCCTGTACCTTTCCTGCTGATCACCAGAGATGAGTGGCAGAAGATAATCAGCCATGAAGAGAGTATGACCATGCTATACACCACCGCCTGATGTTATATAGTTGGTCATCTTGCACCACAGAACTCATGGTTACTGAAACTTGTGGCAAAGGTAAGAAAGGACACCTCTGTATGGTGCCAGGATTGCTGGAAGTTTTAAAAGCAGAAATGTTTTTGTAATGCTGCACTAATCATGTAAGATTACACGTGACTACTTCACAGAATGGCCCTCAGTTAATCAATGGTCACATGCTTTGAGCCCTGGGACAAACGCCTTCTGTACAAGATTGAGCTACCTCGGCGCCTGTACGGGATGCGTTCACGGCTGTGTCACGTGCGGCTGACGGCGAGCTTGGTATTCAGGTCGCATGGAGTTGGCGGCTGCTGCGGGGCAGTGGGAGCCGTTAGAGGAGGCAGGGGGTGGTGCTCCCCGCGGGAGTCCCGGGGACAGCGGTCATGTCTCCCAGAGTCAAAGCGTCTGCAGCGGGGCCTCAGTGGGGCTTCTGAACGATGAGGAAGTGGCCGCTGCAGAGTCACGTGACGACGTCCTGAGATCTACTGCAACTCAGCTGTCCACCTACCTCCTGCCCGTACAGCAGAGCTCCGAGGTGAGGGCGTGGCATGGAGGGATCATGTGACTGGACCTGTGCGTCACGTTGTGTTTACCGAGCGCTTGGGTAATAAGGGATGATGGGCGGCTCCTGGGGCTATTCAGCCACTTCTAAAGGCTTTGGCTCCATACTAACCACTCACCCATTTTATGGCACAAATAAATGTAATTTAGTGCTGACCGTATGGGGATGATCAGTCCTGCTAGTCCCTGTCTACTAGCTGCCCCATCACCCCAGGTGCACCCACACTAGGTGGAGGCCCATGGACTGGTCACCATTTGTGATAGCAAGAGGAGCCGCCTGGCTATTATGGGCCAGTTCACTTGGAGCAAAAGCCTCGGAATTCTGCAGCTATTGCTCAGTGTGAACTGGCCCTTAAAGTCTTAGGACTAATACATGGTAGTATGCCCTCTGCTATCTCCGCTCACTCTAGCTGAGTAGGTGGTGACAGAGATCAGTGAACCAGATTTGTTGTGCTTTGTAGGAAGTAAAACTTACCTGCGCTGGTATCCCTCAGGTTGCTGCCTCTGCGCAGAGGGAGGATACCACTGGGAAAACGTGCATAGAGCTGTGGCTGTAACCATATTTTCAGGTGGCCCCGGGCGGTATCCTCCCTCTGCACAGAGCCAGCAACCTGAGGGATACCAGCGCAGGTAAGTTTTACTTCCTACAAAGCACAACAAATCTGGTTCGCTGATCTCCATCAGCGCTCACTGTGCAGTGGCTGCCGCACACAGCTTCTCCAGGGTATTGAATAAATAAAAGTGCATACAGTACAGGGGGGGAACAGAGCCCTGCTTTTTTTATATAAAAACTATACATTTATTATAAAGAAGTTACATTACAAAGTAATATAACTTGTTTAAAGCCAAATATTAGTGAAAAAGTCTCTAGGGTACCCCTTTAGAAGACAGCTTGCTCAGCCTGGAGAAAGGGTGTGTTCACACTTCGGAATCTGCGTAGAGAACTTCCTGCGGACTCCTCCACTTGCCCCCACACGCTCCCACTTGAATGTCCACCCATCCCATAGACTCCATTCTATGCTCAGACGGATTCTGCCATCCGCTCAAAAAATTGACATGTCAATTCTTTGGACAGAATGGAATCTATGGGGTGGGCGGAGATTCAAGCAGGGGTGAGCGGCAGAATCCACGGAACATTCCCTGCGGATTCTGTTGTGTGAATGAACCCAAAGAGAGAGAAAACACATAAGGTAGTTTGCAGAATTGTTTGGTGAATTATATAGGTTGCATACAAATATAGAGAGAAAAAGGCTCAAATAGCAAACTGTAGAGGCTATGAAGGAGAAACAAAGCAAAATAGCTTTTCAAAGGATACACTTAAAAGTCAGCTGCAACTCATGTTCCAAGCTGCTGACACTGTTAGATAGCTGTTAGGTCAATGAGGTACATTGTAGTCGAAAACTGCTTTATTCTCCAGTACACAGTATCAAAGAGGATTTCCATTAGCTGGATAGCTGCAAGCTAAAAGGCCTCCTTGCTCCCCTTCCTATTCCTGACCCTGCTTGAGGCTCCTCTCACAATTGACGGTTAGGCTGCATTCACACGTTCCATGTTCCGGAATTCCTGTAACGGACTTCTACCCCGCCCAGGCAGCATCTGTAATTAGATGCTGGGAGCAGAAGAAGTGTAGAGATATGCACCGTGCTGTAATGACAGCGCGGCGCATATCTGTACAGTTCCCTCCGCTCCCAGCATCTTATCACCGATATTGCCCGGGCGGGGGAAGTCCGTTTCATGCATTCTATGTTCGTGTTCCGTGCAGCACACGGAACGTGTGAATGCAGCCTTAATCAAGCAGGTTCAGGCATTGGAGGCGGGGCTAGGAGGCATTCCAGCTTGCTGCACTTCAGGCACTTAGAATATCCTCTCTGACACTTTGGACAGGAGAATAAAAGCAATTTTTTGTGTTTTGGAAGCTTAGACACATATATACCTATAAATGGTACCATGTGTCTTGACCTAACAGCATCAGCAGTTTTGAATATGAATTGCACCTGACAGATTCATGTTAAAGGGGTTTTTCATGCTTACAAAACCGGCTTTTTACGTGAAAAAACATTACTCTTGGTTAGGTGGGATTTTGCAGCTTGGTTTCCTTGAAGTAAATGGGGCTGAATGGCAATACCATACACAACCTGAAGCAGTGCTGTTTTTGCAAAAAAGGAGCTGTGCTTTGTCAAATTCTGGATAATCCCTTTAAGTAAAATGGATAGATGAAGACAAAAATGGCATGTGAAGCCCTCATAATGTGGTCGGCTGACCATACTATCTAACCATACTGTGTTTTTTTCAGATTGAGAATTTGGATAAGAGTTTGGAAGATTTACTTGTACGAGTTGATGAGTTTGTTGGGATGCTGGATATGGTAAGTCTCGAACATACTTGAGGTTTAAACTGTTTGTATAGTATCTTACACACCTCACTTATGTATTTAATACATTGCCTTGGAGATTTTCCACCCTGCTTTGTCCATTTATATTAAAGTAAAAAATGCCTTAAAGGGGGTATTCAAATTAAGGCTTTTCTACACTGATTGTTATCCTGTCCACTGTTGCTGTATCTAATAGTCATCCCTGACCTTGGTTGCTATACTTAATGTTTCTTGTCCACGCTGATAGTCTTTTCTATCCTCCATTACTGTACCTATAGTCGCTTCTGTTACTGTACCCAATAGTTATCCCTGTCCCCTGTTGCTGTACTTGATCATTGCTCCTGGTAGTGTATCTGATTGTTGCCACTGTATGTGTATATGATCTTTGCTCCTGGCAGTGTATATGAACTGCCCTCCTGTTAGTGTATAGGATCTTGGTTTCTGTTAGTGTATCTGATTATTGCCTCTGTTAGTGTACATGATTTTTGCTCCTGTTAGTGTATATGATCTTTCCTCATGTTAGTGTAAATGAGTTGCCCTGCTGTTAGTGTATATGATCTTCGTTCCTGCTAGTGTATCTGATTTTTGCCTGTGTTAGTGTACATGATCTTTGCTCCTGTTAGTGTATATGATCTTTGTTCCTGTTAGTGTACCTGATTGTCGCTCCTGTTAGTGTACATGATTTGCCCTCCTGTTAATGTATATGTCTATATATCTTCTTTCTTGTCAATGTATGAATTATTGCTCCTGTTAGTGTACCCAATTGTCAAAGCTGTTCGTGTATATGATCGTTGCTTCTGTTGTACCTCATAATCGTTGCTGTTACTGTATGTAAAATTTAAAAAAAATAGTTGTTAAAGTAAGCCCTATAGCATCCATAAAAAGTAAAAAGACCGTTACCAAATAATGGTGACAGAGTAGACATTGTAAATGTGAACGATCATCTAATTTGTTTTGGATTACTTTCTTTGTTACATGCAAGAGATGAGCATTACTCAGGCATGCTCAAGTCTGATAGTTCAGCATTTAAATAGCAGTGGCTGAAGAAGTTGGATGCAGCCCTACAGAGTCCTGGAAACCATGGATACAGCCTAATGTATCCATGTTTTCCAGATCTCCCTAGAGCTGCATCCACCTTTTTCAACCACTGCTATTTAAATGCCAAACGATCAGCTTCAAGCATGCTCGAGTCATGCTCATTTTGGTATCAATCAAAATTTACTACTAACTTGAAGTACATTTTGTCACAAGAAAACAATCTCAGACTAACTTGGATAAGTTTAAGTTTCACAAAAGTTATTATCCCAGAAAATGAGACAGGTCAGATTTTAAAAATACAGCCCGATCATTAATGCCAAAAGTGGCTGCCGAGTTAATGGGTTAATAGCAACTTAGGCCATTTGAGTGCCACTTAATTTTTTGATGTAATACTAACATAGTTTTTTTTTTCTCACCAGATTAGAAATGATACTTCTCAAGTAGTTAATGAAAAAGTGCCTCAGATATACATGAAAGCTGCAGAAATGAGAAAACTGTACCAGAAAATTGACTTGCTTGAGGTATGGACTGGATGTTACCATAAAATTTGGTGTTGTGACATATGAGGGAAAAATCTAGACATATATAGGTAGTTTCTTGTGTTTACCTGACGTGAAAAGTTTATTTTTAAGTGACAAGTATAGCCTGCAGTACTTTTTTTATTGTAGAAATATTGTAATGCTTAGATGGATCTAGGACATGTGACTATGTAACCTTGCTGTTACAATGTGAGTAGGCGTAACAAACTAAATTCAGAAAGATACTCAATCAGAAAAATGGTCTTTTGACTTTTCCTGGTATTGGCTAGTAGGACACCTACTGATCAGACATTGAGGCCGTTTCCATGTTATAAATTGTAAATCTATTTTTTTTTTATGTGCAGACATTGTTTCTATGGAAGCAACGCCTGGCATCTCACAAAAAATATTGTGCTATTTTGTTTCTTAACAGGCCTTTGTGAAGCGGATTGGAAGTAATGTTGCACAGATGGAAGAGCAGGTCACACAAGCTGAAACCAACCTTGGGACATTTCCTAATCCACTCAAGAAAATCTTCCAGAATATCAGTTCTTCACCTCTGTTTTCTCCTTCTGTGAGTATCTGAACAAATGTTAGATCTTATGAATTACCATAACCCATTAACCCCTTCCCGTCAGCAATCTGTATATATACATTCCTACTGCACATACCCTGTGCAGTAGGAATATATAAATACATTCCTGATTGAGGGGCTTACTGATGTGTGTGTGGGATTGCTGCAGTGAGAGCAGTCCCACACACATCAGTGTGTCCGGGGCCAGAGGTAATGAGAGGCAGCTGCGTCTCATTAACCTCTTAAACGCTGCGACCTATAGCGATCGCGGCGTTGAAGTTACTCAGTGACATAACAAGCTTCTGTCACTGAGTGATCAGGACCCAATCGCATGTATCGGTGGACGAGGGTAAGCCTCTTACCTGTCTGGTCTCAGACAGGCTCTATGCATAGATCACCGATAACACTGATCTATGCTATGGCATAGCATAGATCAGTATATGCAATCTAATGATTGCATCTTTTACAGTGAAAAAAAGTGTAAAAAAGAAGTGCAATAAAATAAAGTTTTTAAAAGTATTAAAAACCCCTTATAAACCCCCTTCCAATAAAAGTTGAATATACCCCCTTGCCCATTAAATATAAATAAACAATAAATAAATAAACCTATTACAAATCGTAGCGTGCAGAATTGTCCGATCTATTAAAATATAACATTATTGTTCCCACACGGTGAAAGGCGTAATTGAAAGGGAAAAAAAAACACACCAGGATTGCAGATTTTATTAAATTATATATCAGAAAAAAAAATAAATAAAGTGATCAAAATTTTTTTGTTACACCAATATGATATTAATAAAAACGAGAGATCATGGTGCAAAAAATTACACCCCAACCAGCTCTTAGAAGGCAAGGAGGAACATTGCATTAATTTGACCCGGACTTTTGTGCATCCAAGGGCTCTGTCTTGAAGGGGTTAAGAACTGAGCCAATTTTAATTTTTTTGCGCTTTCGTTTTCTTCTCCTTGTGTTTAAAAGGCCATAACGCTTGAATTTTTTCAACCTCAGACCCACATGAGCCCATATTTTTTGCACTACTCACTAATTGTACTTTGCAATGTCAGACAATTTTTGCATAAAATATTTAGCCAAAACGTGGTGAAATTGAAAATAAAACACATTTTTTTAAACTCCTAGACGACCTAGGACATACCGGTACGTCCTGGAAGTCTGTCCCCAGACGACCCTGGACATACCGGTACATCCTGAGCTATGAAGCGCGCTCTGGAGCGGAGCGCGCTTCATAGCAGGTGGGGGCCGGCTGCAGTCAGCAGCCGGCACCTCACCGTTAATGACACGCTGCAGCGTGACATTAACACAGCCGCGGCGTTTAAGTGTAAGTGACAGGGGGAGTTCCCTGTCACTTACCGATGTGACTGCGGGGGTCCCGATCGTTAAAACGGACCGCCGGAGGTCTCTCACCTGCCTCCGTGCGGTCCGATCGGCGCTCTGGTCACTGAGCCTGCACAGGCAGGCTCAATGAGCAGAGCGCTGACAACACTGATCAATGCTATGCCTATGGCATAGCAATGATCAGTGTACAAAATGAAACTGATGTATGTACAAGTCCCCCAAAGGGACTTAAAATGTATAAAAAAAAAAGTTAAAATCACTAACACACTGCCCCAAAACCCCTCCCCCAATAAAAGTCTAAATCACCACCATTTCCCATTATATAAATAAAACATATAAAATATAATATACCATAGCGTGCATAATTGTTTGATCTATTAAAATATAACAAGCGTCATTGCGAACGGTGAACGGTGTACACGAAAAGAGGAAAAAAAGTGCGCGGATTACCGATTTTATGTTACATTATATATAAAAAAATAATAATAAAAAGTGATCAAAACATCCGATCTTCACAAATATGGTATTATTAAAAAGTAGAGATCATGGCGGAAAAAATGACATCCCATACAGCCCCGTAGGTGAAAAAATAAAACTGTTATAAGCGTCACAATAGGCCCATTTTATTTATAATTAATTGCCAAAAAAAAGGATTTCATTAAAAAAATATATATAACATTAGAGAATCTGTGTAACCTGCATATGGTTGTGTTCTGCCTGACCTATAGAATAATGGCATCATGTCTCTTTTACCATATGTTGCATTACGTAGACACAGGAACCCCCCAAACGTTACCATATTGCATTCTTTTTTACGATTTCACCAATTTATATCTTCATCTATATCATAAAAATCAAAGTCTGTCTGTCTGTCCTTCTGTCTGTCCTCTATAGACTTCCAAACGCCTGAACCGTTTGACCCCAAATTTGGCACACAGATACATTGGGTGCCCGGGAAGGTTATTGCGAAGGTCCCGTCCCCGCCAGATGTACAGGAGGGAAGGGGGAGGGGAAAGAGCGCCCCATAGAGATGAATGGGAAAATCTCCTCACTGCAAACACAGGTGATATAATTAGCTGCAGCAGACACGGCAGTTGGAGCCTTAGCAACCAATAGGATTACTGCTTTCATTTTCACAGGGAGCAATGGTTGCTAGGGAAGCTGCCTCACAACATCCACAGTAATAACTGGTAGACCCCCTACTCCATCCATACAGTACATGTATATACAGGGCCCCCTACTCCATCCATACAGTACATGTATATACAGGACCCCCTACTCCATCCATACAGTACATGTATATACAGGGCCCCCTACTCCATCCATACAGTACATGTATATACAGGGCCCCCTACTCCATCCATACAGTACATGTATATACAGGGCCCCCTACTCCATCCATACAGTACATGTATATACAGGGCCCCCTACTCCATCCATACAGTACATGTATATACAGGGCCCCCTACTCCATCTATACAGTACATGTATATACAGGACCCCCTACTCCATCTATACAGTACATGTATATACAGGACCCCTACTCCATCTATACAGTACATGTATATACAGGACCCCCTACTCTATCTATACAGTACATGTATATACAGGACCCCCTACTCCATCTATACAGTACATGTATATACAGGACCCCCTACTCCATCTATACAGGACATGTATATACAGAACCCCCTACTCCATCTATACAGTACATGTATATACAGGACCCCCTACTCCATCTATACAGTACATGTATATACAGGACCCCCTACTCCATCTATACAGTGTATGTATATACAGGACCCCCTACTCCATCTATACAGGACATATATATATATACAGGGCCCCCTACTCCAACTATAGAGTACATGTATATACAGGACCCCCTACTCCATCTATACAGAACATGTATATACAGGGCCCCCTACTCCATCCATACAGTACATGTATATACAGGGCACTACAGGTATACCAAACTGTGACTGGGTAACACTGCCACACCAGACCTGACCAATACCGCCATACTGTGCTGGATAACACTGCCACACCAGACCTGAACAATACCACCATACTGTGCTGGATAACACTGTCATACCAGACCTGACCAATACCGCCATACTGTGACTGGATAACACTGTCATATCAGACCTGACCAATACCGCCAAACTGTGACTGGATAACACCGCCATACCAGACCTGACCAATACTGCCATACTGTGAATGGATAACACCGCCACACCAGACCTGACCAATACCGCTATACTGTGCTGGATAATACTGTCATACCAGACCTGACCAATACCGCCATACTGTGCTGGATAACACTGTCATACCAGACCTGACCAATACCACCATACTGTGACTGGATAACACCGCTATGCCAGACCTGACCAATACCACCATACCGTGACTGGATAACACCGCCACACTAGACCTGACCAATACCGCCATACTGTGACTGGATAACACCGCCATACCAGACATGACCAATACCGACACACTGTGACTGAATAACACTGCCATACGGGTAAATACAACCCTGCAGGTATACAGGACACTACAGGTATACAGGACACCAAAACTATACACTACAGGTGCACGGGACCTCCACAAAACTATATACTACAGGTATAAAGGACCCCAAAATTATACACTGCAGGTATACAGGACCTCCACCAACTATATACTTCAGGTATACAGGACCTCCACCAACTATATACTACAGGTATACAGGACCCCAAACTATACACTACAGGTATACAGGACCCCAAAACTATACACTACAGGTATACAGGACCTACACCAACTCTATAATACAGGTATACAGCACCTTCACCAACTCTATAGTACAAGTATACAGGACCCCGAATATACTACAGGTATACAGGAACTCCACCAGCTATATACTACAGGTATATAGGACCCCAAACTATACACTACAGGTATACAGGACCTTCACCAACTCTATACTATAGTTATACAGGACCCTGAAACTATTCACTACAGGTATATAGACCCCCGAACTATATACTACAGGTATACAAGACCTCCACCAATTATACACTACAGGTAACCAGGACCCTCAAACTATAAACTACAGGTATACAAGACCTCCACCAACTATACATTACAGGTATACAGCACCAACTATATACTACAGGTATACAGGACCCCCGAACTATACAGTACAGGTATACAGGACCTTCACCAACTGTACACTGCAGGTATACAGGACCTCCCTCAACTATACACTACAGGTATACAGCCCCCCCAACTACATACTGCAGGTATACAGGACCCCCCCAACTATACACTATAGGTATACAGCCCCCCCAACTACACACTGCAGGTATACAGGACCCCCCCCAACTATACACTAAAGGTATACAGCCCCCCCAACTATGCACTACAGATATGCGAGACCCCTAAAAACTATACATTGTGAGTATACAGAACCCCTTCAACTATGCACTACAGGTATACACTAATTCCACTGATTAACTCAGATGAAACAATACCTTTAGCTTGGCCTCCTGGGCACCTTAGAACAAATCTAATTAACACACTGACACTTTATACCCGGGCAGCGCCGGGTACATTTTCTAGTAAATAATATATTTGGGATTCCCTCATACATGTTATGGTAGAATGAAAGACGCCATTACAAAGTACAATTATTCCTGTAACAAATAAGCCATTACATGGCCTTGTAGATAGAAGCGGAGGAGGAAAAAACCCCTTCTAGAGCTCTTAGAAGGGGAGGAGGAAAAAACGAAAGCGCAAAGATCAAAATTTGCGCGGTCCACAGGGTCATTTTGGGCCTGGTCCTCAAAGGGTTAAATGGGGGGGGGTTTATGTTAACGCCGTTCACCTTATGGTAAAACTGACAGTTTTATCTATGTTCCTCTAGTCGGTACAATAGCAATGATATGGAACTTGTAAAACTTTTATTTTATTTGGCAGCTTTTAAAAAATTAAAACCTTTTAAAAAAACTAAATGTTCATTCCATGCCCTATTACCATCCTTATAACATTTTTTTGGTCTATGGGGCTGTGCGGAGTATAATTTTTTGCACCATGATTTGTACTTTCTACCTTGCTTGTGTATATGCACTTTTTATTAAAATTTTTCTAGCTTTGATGTGACTAAGGCTAAATTCACACGGGCGTCTCGCACAAGAAATCCGCAGCTAATCCGCAATACACATACTATTCTTATTATTATTAATATGTGTATTGCGGATTAGCTGCGGATTTCTTATGCGAGACGCCCGTGTGAATTTACCCTTAAAATAACCATTTTTTGATCATGTGATAATTTACTAGTTTGGGTGTTTACTGTCAGTTTTGACAGCTGCATTTAAAGTGACACTGTCACCCCCTTTTTGCATTTTATATCATACGTCATGGTGCTTGTTCAAGTAAAAAGTGATTTTATCATCATCTGTGGATTGTGCTACTTGGGACGGGTCTTTTTGGCCACAGCGCCACTTAGCCCCACCCACATCACCAACATATCCCCGACCCCTCTGACATCATTGCCGCATAGGCCCTGCCCCTCTGCGGTCATTGGTATGGGCCTACCTAGTGAGGGTGGGGCCTAAACCTTTAGGCCGGCCCTTCCAATGGCAGCTGATGATGTCACATAGGGTTGTGGCTATGTCAGTGATGTGGGTGGGGCTAAGTGGCACTGGGCCCGCAAAGCCCTGCCCAGATAGCACAATTCGAAGATGATAAAAGATGACTTTTTACTGGAGCAAGCACCATGACGTATGATATAAAATAGGGTAGGAAAACTGCTAAATTTACCCTTTACACTTGTGTAGAGAAGTGACAGTGTCACTTTAAGTAGCGGGCACAGCGATTTTTTTTCAACATCTTCTATAAGTATAGGTCTGACATGTATATATGTTATATACATTATGTTTTCTTTTACTGTCAATACAGAAAGCAGCATCTCCTCAGAGAACTCAGCCAGCAAGATATGAGCCTCCCACAGTGTTCAGAACTGAAGACTACTTCCCAAACAGCAGCTAAGCAGCAGAAGACTGGAACTGTGCTAGCTCATTATCAGGGCACTGCCATAGACAATACAGCATTGCACTTTTTACATCAGACTGATCACTGTTACACACTAGTCTTCCAGATAGAAGTTCTTGAAAAAGAAACCTTAATTTTGTATATACTGTAATATCAGAGTCTTCCAATAAAAATCAGTATTAGTATTGGTCTTTGTTCTTGTAGGTTATTCTAATGTAATTTTTTGTGTAAAAATTGGGTTGTTACTGTATTTTTTACTGGACACTTAACTTTTTTCCAAAGTAGTAGTAGTAGCAGCAAACCATTGTCACACATAAAATGTTTCACCCAGCTCCCCCCTCCGGCTGCCCATTAGGTGAGCTGGGCATATGCCAGGCACGTTGTGCAAAAGTCAGGCGCAAGTTTCACTGAGTCATTATTACACATTCCTTTGAAACTGGATTGACTCTGTGGTGCATGGTTCTACAAACTGCAGCCCTCCAGCTGTTGCAAAACCACAATTCCCATCATGCCTAAACCACCCCAGATTACCCGTAACCACCTCAGATTGCCCGTAACCATCCCAGATTGCCCGTAACTACCCCAGACTGCCGGTAACCACCCAGATTGCCCGTAACCACCCAGATTGCCCGTAACCCCACCCCAGATTGCCTGTAACCCCCCCATATTGCCTGTAACCACTCCAGATTACCTGTAACTACCCCAGACTGCCCGTAATCCCCCCAGATTGCCCGGAACCCCCAAGATGGCCCGTAACCACTCCAGATTGCCCGTAACCACCGCAGATAACCCGTAACCACCGCAGATAACCCGTAACCACCCCAGACAGCTCTTAACCACCACAGACAGCCCGTAACCACCACAGATTGCCTGTAACCACCCCAGATTGCCTCAGACTGCCCGTAGCTACCCCAAATTGTTTGTAGCCACCCCAGATTGCTCGCAACCACCCCAGATTGCCCATCACCTCCCCAGATTGCCCGCCACCACCCCAGATAGCCAGTAAACACCCCCAGATTGCCCGTAACCATCCCAGATTGCCTATAACCACCCCAGATTGGCACAGACTGCTTATAACCACCCCAGATTGGCCATAACCACACCAGATTGCCTGTCGCCACCTCAGATACCCAGTAAACACCCCGAGATTGTCCATTACCACCCCAGATAGCCAGTAAACACCCACATATTACCTGTAGCTAAAATAACACTCCTTCTCTTCTGAGCCCGGCTGTGTGCCCATACAGTAGTTTATTCCCACATATGGGGTACCATTGTACTCAGGGGAACCTCTGTTACAAATGTTGGGGTGCTTTTTCTCCCCTGTTCCTAGTGAAATTGAGAAATTTCAAACTAAACAAACGTTATTGGTAAAATTTTTATTCATTTTTACGGTCTACTTTTGAATACTTTCCTCCAATACCTGTGGGGTCAAAATGCTCACCACACCCCATGATGAATTCTTTGAGGGGTGCACTTTCCTAAATGGGGTGACTTTTGGGGGGTTCTATTCTGCAGACACTATAGGGGCACTGCAAACGCACCTGTCGCTGAGAAACTTCTTCAGAAAAATCATGCAGTGAAAATGCTAATCGGCACCCCCTTCCGAGGCCTGCTGTGTGCCCATACAGTGGTTTACGCCCACATATGGGGTACCATTGTACTCAGGAGAACCTGCGTTAAAATATTGGGGTTCTTTTTCTCCCCTGTTCCTCGTGAAATTGAGAAATTTCAAACTAAAACATATTATTGGAAAAATTCTATTTTTTTTTTCATTTTTACTGTCTTCTTTTGATTACTTTCCTCTAATACCTGTTGGGCCAAAATGGTCACCACACCCCAAGATGTATTCTTTGAGGGGTGTACTTTCCAAAATAGGGTGACTTTTGGGGGGAATCTATTTTGCTGGCACTATAGGGGCTCTGCAAACGCACCTGGCGCTCAGAAACTTCTTCAGCAACTGGAAATGCTAATAGGCGCTTCTTCCCTTCGGAGCCCTGCTATTTGCCCATAAAGTGGTTTATGCCCACATATGAGGTACCGTTGTACTCAGGAGAACCTGCGTTACAAAATTTGAGGTGCATTTTCTCTCATGTTTATTATGAAAATGAGATACTTTAATCTTAACAAATATATTATTGGAAATTTTCTATTTTCCATTTTTTTCCGGCCTAATTGTGAATACTTTCCTCCAGCCCCTGTATACCCCTAGATTAATTCTTTAAGGTGTCTAGTTTCCAAAATGGGGTCACTTATGGGGGTCCCAGTAAACAAGCCTCCTAAATCAACTTAAAAAAAGAATGAAAATGTGATAATTTGCTGATACATTTCTAAGCCCCGTAACACCCTAAAAAAGTGAAATATGTTTACGAAATAAAATCAGAATAAAGAGGACATATTGATAATGTGACTTACTAATTTGTCATGTGACTTTCTTTTTTTAGAAGCAAAGAATTTCAAAGTTTGTAAAGTGCAAATTTTTCAAATTCTTCACAATATTTTGAGGTTTTTCACAAAAAAAACCCCACACAAGACAGTGACCAAATTTTGCCACTAACATAAAGTACCATATGTAACGAAAAAACGAAAAAACAATCTCAGAATCGCTAGCATACGTTAAAGCATCACTAATCTATAAGCACATAAAGTGAGACAGGTCAGATTTTGAAAAATGAGCCTGGTCATTAACCCCTAGACGACCCTGGACGTAGGGTTAAGTCATGGAAGTCTGTCCCCAGACGACCCATGACGTAACCTTACGTCCTGGGTGTTTTTCCCGCTATGAAGCGCGCTCCGGAGCGGAGCGCGCTTCATAGCAGGTGGGGGCCGGCTGCAATCAGCAGCCGGGACCTCACCGGTAATGACACGCTGCAGCGATCGCGCTGCCGCGTGTCATTAACCCCTTAAACGCCGCGATCGTTTAAGTGGCGTTTAAGTGTAAGTGACAAGGGGAGTCCCCTGTCACTTACCGATCGGGACCCCCGCAGTGTGACTGCGGGGGTCCCGATCGTTGAAACGGACTGCCAGAGGTCTCTTACCTGCCTCCGTGCGGTCCGATCGGCGATCTGCTGCACTAAGCCTGCACAGGCAGGCTCAATGAGCAGATCGCCGATAACACTGATCAATGCTATGCCTATGGCATAGCATTCATCAGTGTAGAAATCAAAGTAATGTATGTAGAAGTCCCCCAAAGGGACTTCAAAAGTGTAAAAAAAAAAAAAAAAAAAAAAAAAAGTTCAAAACACTAACACACAACCCCAAAACCCCTCCCCCAATAAAAGTCAAAATGACCCCCCTTTCCCATTATATAAATAAAACATATAAAAATGAATAAATAGATAAACATATAATATACCGTAGCGTGCGTAATTGTCCGATCTATTAAAATATAACAAGCGTCATTGCGACCAGTAAACAGCGTACACGAAAAGAGGGGAAAAAGTGCGCAGATTACCGATTTTATGTTACATTATATATTTAAAAAAATCAATAAAAAGTGATCAAAACGTCCGATCTTCACAAATATGGTATTAATAAAAACTAGAGATCATGGCGGAAAAAATGACACCCCATACAGCCCCGTAGGTGAAAAAATAAAACCGTTATAAGCGTCACAATAGGCCCATTTTATTAATATTTAATTGCCAAAAAAAAGGATTTCATAAAAAAAAATATATATAACATTAGAGAATCTGTGTAACCGGCATATGGTTGTGTTCAGACTGACCTATAGAATAATAGTGTCATGTCGCTGTTACCATATAGTGCATTACGTAGACACAGGAACCCCCCAAACGTTACCATATTGCATTCTTTCTTACGATTTCACCTATTTATATCTTCATAAATAATATATTTGGAATTCCATCATACATGTTATGGTAAAATGAATGACGCCATTACAAAGTACAACTATTCCTGTAAAAAACAAGCACTTACATGGCTTGTAGATAGAAAACTGACAGTGCTAGAGCTCTTAGAAGGGGAGGAGGGAAAAACGAAAGCACTAAGATCAAAATTTGCGCGGTCCACTGAGTCATTTTGGGCCTGGTCCTCAAAGGGTTAAGGCCCAAATAGGCTTGGTCCCTACGGGGTTAATAACCTAAAATATGAATACAACTAAATTAGTGAAGGAAAACATAAAAAATCATAAAAAATAAGGCCTAGATTTTTCAAACTGTGTCCATGTCCTGCAACATGCCACCCTTGTGCATTGCCCTGCTGCTATGGAAGGATGAACTTTGCCACATTGCTTTAAGGGAATCTGTTAGCTGTAATTCATGTTTAAAACTGCTGACACTGTTAGATGGCTTTTAGATTAAGGAGACACACGGTATATCTGTCTGTGCTTCCAGAATGTAGAAAATGGCTTTATTCTGTGGTGTATTTACACACAGAGATTTATCTGACAGATTTTTGAAGCCAAAGCCAGCCATAGATTTAAAAAGGAGAAATCTCAGTATTTCCTTTATGAGCTGTTCTCTGTTTATAGTCTGTTCCTGGCTTTGGCTTTGAAAATCTGTCAGATAAATCTCTCTGGGTAAACGCACTGTCAAAGAGACTTTTCAAAGCTCTTAAAAAGCTGCCAGCTGCTCTCTACTCTGTTTGATTGACACCTGGAAGCTGAGTCCCAAGCAGGCTCACTGGATCTTTCCATTATTAGGCTTTAACATGAACTGATTTGCAGCCGATTTCACACTGCAAATTTTGCAGCAAAATGGGCTATAGCTCTGCATTCTGGCAGTGGATTTTTATTCTGCCTATAAAATGTAGCCACTGCCTACTTAACCCATCACCTTCCAGCTTTTAACAAGCAGATACATTACCTCAAGTACGAAAAAGGTTTCAGCTCACCCTTGTTCAGCAATGCTTTCCTTTGTGTAGTTTAACTGTTTGGAGCGTGTGGAACAATAGAGTGGGCCGTACTCTGTATCCAATTACAATCAAAAATTGGGAATCCACAGCTCCATAAAAATTATAGACTTTATTGTAGGTACATTAAAAGCTTCACACAGTTAAAGCACTTTTTTAACTGTGAAGCTTTTAATGTACCTACAATAAAGTCTATAATTTTTATGGAGCTGTGGATTCCCAATTTTTGATTGTAATTAGATACATTACCTGTCCATGCTCCCGCCTGCTTCTCCAGCTCCTTACTCTCTGACGTCTTGTTCAACCAAGCAGTGAGTGCAGCAGGACAGCGCACTGATTGGCTGAGCAGGGCGTCAGTGACCCGGAGAAGCAGGTGGGAGCGTGGGCATGTAATGTATATGCTTGTTAAAGCCTGGCAGCTGATGGGTTAAGTAGGCGGAGTCTAACAGTAGAGAGTATCGCAGCAGATTTTGTACGTGTGAAACTAGCCTAATGCAGATTTACACTAAAACAAATTAAGAAAACTTGTTCACTTGATTTTATGCTACACTCGGCTGACACATCTGATTTCCATGCAGGGAACCTCTAATTGTTAAAGAATAAGTCCCTTATAAAATGGTCAACGTTCATCCTCCCAATACATGCATTGGGAGGCATTCCGATAATTGCAGTGGGTCTAATGCAGAGGAAAATTCCTGAGTATTTAAAGGGGTTATGCAGTCTTAGAAAAACATGGCCACTTTCTTCTAGAAAAAACAACTCTGGTTTCTCTCCTCGCCCTATGTCGGCACCCCTGGAAAGGTCCATCTCCTACTTCCATTGGACAGGAAACAGGATCCTTAAAAGAAGCAAATGCTTCATCAAAAGCAGTTTCTGTTTCCTGTTCCTTAGGAGCAGGAGAGGATGGGGGGTGGGTTTACCACCTCTCCCAGGATCATTTATATACCGGCATCCCTGGTCAGCCTCCGCACCTGAAGCTGCTGCTCAAGCCTGGTGCCTGCCCCATACCTCCTGATGGAGGTCCCCTTTGCCTCCCTTGCTCTTCTGTGTCCCAGGCATCTTTAGCTGTGATTTCCAGAGGCGAGTTCTCTGTGCTCTGCAGCATCAAGGGGAGGAGCACTAGGGCCTCCATGCACTGGGAGGGTGGTACTGCATCCCCTAGTAGCTGCATGGTTTTATATTTTTTGTCTTCTGAAGGCCTCTCTTATCTCCAAGGTCCTAGCAGGTCTCTTCCACCAGCATCCGTTGAGAAGAGGAAGACCAGTTGTCAGGTTAGAGGAACCAGTGGAACTTGTTACCGCTGAATAAGGTAACTCTGGGGGAGAATCTGCCAGACCTTTGCTTCCTGCCAACTTTGTTGATTGACTAGTTAAGGCGGGGAGAGACAATGGAGATTGAAGACCAACAGAGTTACTGTATCAGACAGAATTTGAAAAAAATGCTCTACCTTTTGAGGATTTGGAATCCCTTAAGGAACCTATTGATATTGATAGATTTGGGAGGCTTCCACTCAGCACTTAAAGCTCTAAGGTTGTCTGGAAAACATGGATACAACCAATGACTATATCCATGTTTTCCACATAGCCTTAGGGCTTTATCCAACTCCAGCAGCCACCGCTAATCAAATGCCGAACGATCGGGTTCGGATGGACTCGAGCACGCTCATCTCGTTAGAATCCTTACAGACAATGCCTGAGCAGGGTCGTATATCAATCATCAGGGGGCATGAGGTCTTGAGATCTCACGAGAGTAGCTCACTATATTTTCAGATTGGCAGGACCTCATCATCTCTCCCTTTCCGCTCTTCACCTAAAGTTGGTAGACCACTCCAGGGCAAATTTCTAAGCAGACACCATCTCAACCAGGAGGAATGGGAACTGTGTCAGGAGATATTCCTTTAGATTTGCATCCTCTGGGCGACCCTGGTGATAGACCTCTTTGTCTTTTGGAAAAACAGGAAGATCCCCAAATTCTATTCCCTTTGCCCTTCTCTTTCCAGTCTCCCTGGTCAGTCTTTAGCTGAGTAATAAATAAAAAAAAAAAAAAAGAAAAGAAAATCTGTCAGGACAGGGCTCACATTATCCTATTGGCACCCTTCTGGCCAAGGAGGGTGTGGTTTTCTTTGCTCAGGATGATGTCTGTGACCAACCCATGGGTTTTCCCAGACAGGCCCTTAAATTGCAATTGTTGATAGCGGGTTGTCTGCTAGTGTTATTTCCACCGTATTAGCTAGTCAGGAAAAAGTAACATTTTTCATATACCTTAGAACCCAGAAGGCCTTTTGTCGTTTTTACTGACAGACCTATTGTCTTCGCTCCACCAGTCAACCCTCTTATTTTAGATTTTTTTTTTTCTTTGCAGAAAGGGCTCGACAAACACTTCAGGCCTATCGCCCCATCAGGGTCTAAATCTCTGCCCTTAGTGTTTTATAGGACTCCAAAATAGCAGATCACCCCTGGGTTAAGAGATTTGTTAAAGCCTCTTTAAGAATTGTTCCTATCCTAAAATCCAGACCACCTCTTTGGTACATGAATTTAGCAGGTTTAACTCATGTCCCTTTTGAGCCATTTCCAGATTGCCACATTAAATTTCTGTCATGGAAGCTGGCCTTTTTACTAGCCATTACTTAAGCCAGAAGAGTAGGAGAAACCAGAGCAGAGCATTTTTCAATCCACCCTTCTTATATGTCTATGAGAGAAGACAGGATTATTCTCCCTCCTGACTTGGCTTCTCTACTCAAGGTGGTCCTAGATTTTCATAGATCACAGGAGGTGGTTCTTCCATCCTTCTGCGAGAACTCTGCTGATGATCATGAATTTCCACAGCTTAAAATGTCATACGGGCCATACTACCCTATTTAGTTTGCTGAAGGGTGGAGATTGAGTAGCAATCCATTGATGTGATATAATGCAAGTTTGCAATATACATTCATTATTTTATTTTGTTTTTTTGTATCATGGAGAACACAGCACTTCCTGTTTTCTGACTTTTTTTCCCCTCAAAAAACAGGATACCGTGTATCCCAGGCCATCTGAGCACGCACAGAGAGAAGGCAGTCATGAGATTGACTGACACATTGAGCCATGATTCTCTGTACTGGACGGAAGTCTGCTTTATTTTCAACCATCATTGAATTGTATTTTGAAAGTTATAACGACAGAAACAATTTAAAAGAAGCGAACACCCCTTCAAGGCCAGTTCTTAGTAAAGACCTAAGAGTGAAGCTTATGAAGCTTTGTGTGTGTGGGGGGGTCTGGGGGGGGGGGATAAATATAATATATAAATAATTTTTATATTTTTTTCATTTATTTTCCCCACAAGGCTTCATAAGTTTCACTCCTAGATCCTTGCTAAGAACTGTCCAATGGGAGTAGATGGACCTCTCCAGAGGTGCAATCATGGGCTCAAAGAAATTACCGGTTAGTTTTCCATTTCAGGTGTGGTTTGCAATTAGGCTTCATTCACGTCAATGTAACAGAGTTGCAAAACCCAACCCAAACTGGAGACAAGTTGTGCTGTGTCTGGAAGAAAGTAGCCATGTTTTCTAATGTTGAATAATCCTTTTAAATGAGTTATCCAGGCTCAGAAAAACATGTCTGCTTTCTTCCAGAAACAGCACCACTCGTGTCCTTAGTTTCGGTGGGGTTTTGCAACTCTGTTCCAATAAAGTGAATGGAGCTGAACTGTAATACCACACACAACCTGGAGAAAGGGGGTGGTTCTGTGTTTGCAAGAATGTAGCTGTTTTTTTCAAATCCTGAATAACCCCTTTAATTCCCTCCCACACTGCAGTTAGAAGGCAGTTGTGATTTGGAGGGACAAGGTACTAGAAAAGTTAAAAGAAAACATGTCTAGCAAAGTCATACACGTGTCCAATATATACTACCATTGTAAATTGCAGTTATGGCATGATCTTTGAATAACGCAATGTATACACAAGATAGGGCAACAACAGATTGAACAAAAACAATTCTCATTCAAATTGACTTTAAAGGTTTATTTTAAACAAAAGTCCAAATTGGCAAAAAAGTAACATTTTCTTTCTTCTACACATAATACGTTAAGAGTAGAAATGAGGGAGCCCAACTGGCACCATAGATACATATTCTACAACTAGGGGTTCCTGATTTCCCAAAGTTACTAATAAATTATATATTTATATATGTATATAAAAGTGTCCTGTATCACACATTAAAAACTAAATTGCAGAATTGGAATTAGAATTTCCAAACTGGAAAAAAAAAAAATTCTCGTTAGGTACACCCAAAATGATGCAGAAATCATGCTCCACCCAGTGTGTAGATGAATTTATCCTAATGCCATCTGAAGAAATGCCTAAAGAGGCTTAGTCCAATACATGAAGTACAACACAGCTACTAAAGACCTTTAATGGGGGAAGTTCACCCAGATTTTTTTTTCTAATTAGACGGGGAAAAACAAACACACAGGAACACATTATGGCTGAATGTTTGTTACAACAGGAGGAAATTGCCAGTTTTAATATACAAAAGGCCTAAAAGTGACCATACACCTTCTATAACCGCCCGTCCTCCCTATACACAGGAATGTTTGGTGGGGAGGGGTAAGCCGCAGGTAGACAGCTGTTGCCTCTCTCTGAGAACAAAGGTGACAGTGATTTTGCATCACGCCCGCCCCTATTTCAACCGATCTTATCTGTTGGTAGATTGTCAGGAAAGCCCCATATACCTCATACTGACACCCAAACAAAAATATTGGGTGTATGGGGACCTTAAACAACTACTGTGTACTATAGAGGAAAGAACAGTGTACTCAAGACTATCAATATGTGCTGTAGGGACTACACAGTATACAGATGATACTGGTTCCTTACCCTGATATGCCCATTACAGAGTGCAGATTTGAGTGCACTTTCCACTATCCATCAACACTGCATAGTAAAACCACTGTCTACAATATACATTTTATCCCTCAGAGGTGTGCACACATTGTGAGAGCTGTCAAACATGGTTTTAACTACAAACAGGACGACAATACAAATGACAAAACGCTTTAAAAATCAAAATGTACAACATGGGAAACTGAAGAGAATATTCAAAAAATAGAACATTCCTATTGACAAGAATAAGCGAATACAGAGGTCACTTAGAAAGTGCACACCAAAAGGGCTGATAATTCAGAGCACCAGAACAGGGGAAAACAAATTTAAAAAGTGTTAGCATCTAAACTTCCCTCAAACTTTCAGTATAACGTCCCAGAACACGAGTGCTGTCCAGGCATATGTCACTGCAGCCATGTGTCTTAGGGTCCTATTCCATGGGCAGAGCAGGGCCCGATCAACGACGTAAACGAGCGCCGATCTGCTAGATCGGCACTCGTTTACTGGGCCTATTCCACGGCCCCGATGATCGTGAAACAAGGGCTGCAGGGACATTGTTACCGATGTCCTTGCAGCCCTTGCTTCATACATTACCTGTCCGGGCGCAGGTCTTCTCCCTGTCCTGCAGCAGCTTCGGAGCGGGGCTGTCTGAACTGACAGACCGCTCAGCCAATCACTGGCCGCGGTGGTCCCGGCCAGTGATTGGCTTAGCGGTCTGTCAGTTCAGACCGCCCCGCTCCGAAGCCGATGCTGCGGCGCGGGACCGGGAGAAGACAGGTAATGTATGGTTATGCTGAAATTGACGGTCGCCACCGCGCACCGCTATTCAACCGTAGCGATGCGCTGGTGGCGAACGACGATTTTAGGTCTGAACCTAAATAAACGATCAGCCGATGACACGATCATTGGCTGATTGTTCTCTCTATTCCACAGGAGCGATAATCGGCCGAACCTGCCCGATTCGGCCGATTATCGCTACTGTGGAATAGGCCCCTTACAATGTATTTAATAGTCTTCCTGCAGTTCTATGTCATGTTGCACTATTTTGAGCTCAGCCATTTTAAATCCCAGCAATACTCTCTGTTTGTGATTTTTGAGAAATTTCAAGCACATATAACGTTTTGTACCAAAAAATGAGGCAACATCACTTTTCCACATTTCAAGTACAACTGAGAGCAGTTCTATTTCTCTCTTGCTGGGGTATGGTTTTTTGTGGAAATACTTTGACAAGAACTCTTTCTTGGATTCATGAGACACTGTTGCACTGCTGTCTGGAATCATCTCAAGCATGTCAAGAGACTCCAATGTCTCCAGAGATTCTGAAGAATCAGGTTTCATGTCAAGTCTCCTCCTTTTAGATGGAGGTTCTTTTGATGCATAGGGTCCAGATCTGTAATTGTTCTTTGACTCACTTGAGGCTCCCTGAGCATCAGCCGCAGTATTTTGCTTTATTTTTACATACTCCCCTCCCTTATGCTTACCATTATTTTCAGAAACCAACTCTGCTCCAGAGGTACTGTCTTTCGGAGCATTGCGACAACGCTGAAGATGAACTGAAATAGCAGACAAGGTCATGCTGCCAGTGTAAACACCACAGCAATGGATGCACTTAAAAGCAGGAGTCTTTAGTATTGTGTGCACGGTGGGCATTATATGATGCTTTTCTTTCAAATGTGTCTCATATGGCTCAGACAAAGCACAGTTGCAAAATGGACAATTTGAGGCCTGTTGACCTCCTGAACCATAAGATTCTGGTCTATATTGTATTTTGATATAAACTGGAGAAGCAGTGTTTGCATTAGCTCCAGTAACCACAGCAAGATGCATATCCTTGTCTCCAATTTCTTCTCTAGATACGTTAAAGGTAAAGTCAAAATAGGGAAAAAGTGCATCACCATTAGCATCACTTGATATAGTAATACCTTTCTTGACAAAATCACCATGCACCTTCTTTTTGCCTACATGCAGAATTTTCATGTGATAGATAAAATTTCTTAGTTCATGGAACACTGCTTTGCAGTAGAGGCATACCATGCCATGCATAAGTAAGTGTTTTAGCACCTCACCTTCTTGAGTAAATGTTTTGCATGTGAGACATCTAATGGATCTTTCCTTCAGGACTTTTAAAAATGATGCTTGAGCTGCTACAACTACAGTTTCCTTTGCCTCATTGGTGGCGGAAGAATCTATTGGTTTGTTAGGACTATTTTCTTGTTTTATATGAGCAATCTGCATATGTACCTCATACACATTTGGAGGAAAAAGTTCACTGCAAACAGGACAAGTCTTCCACTGCTTAGCCTCCTTGCCCCTGGCTGGAGCAATGACTTGACCTTTTGCAGCAGTAGAATTGGTGGGCTTTTGTGATGCAGTTTGTGGCACCTGTACAACAGGAGGAGATGGTGCACTAGCTGGAGAAGTTGAAACCTGAACCACTTTATCAGGCTGAGACAACTGTACTGGCACTTTTGGTGGAGTCACAGCTGGTATAGCACATGGGGCAACTGGCAAGGTTACAGAGATGGGAGCCAGTGTGTATGTCGGTATGCCATTTACTTGTTTTCCTGTTGGTATCAGCTGTCTAAGTATGGGGGCAGTTAGGATGGTATTTGGAGCAATGGCAGGTTGATTGCCTGCAACATTGTTAGGCCTCACTGCTGGATTCACATTTATTACAGCAGACTGCAAGGCCTGTGGACATGTTAAAACTGCTTGCTGATTTAAAGCCAAAGTTTGGTTCATGGGAAGAACAGCAGATCTCACACCAGCTTGAGTACCAGGAATAACCTGACCACCTGAAGGAAGGACAGTTGCAGTAACAGGCTGATTCAAGGGAAATCTTGGAGACAGGAAGACAGACTGAGGAAGGGAAGCTTGAAGAGTAATGCTCTGGTTTTGAGGAAGTTGCGCAGTAACAAACCCAACCTGAGCAGAAGGAGCAAGTGTAGTAGATATTTTTTGGCCCAAACCTGTTGCAGGATTAGAAACTGTAGATGCTGGCGCAATTTTCTGAATTGAGGGGTTGGGTGTCCCCAATAAAGGTGTATTAGGACCATTCTGTTGAAGGGAATGTACTTTTACATCTTGCTTGGTGGGAGAGACTACAGCTGCAACATTTGGCAGCAGCAGCGGTGGTTTAGGTGGATGAGCTAAAGAGGAACTTAGGAATTTTTTGTATGGTCTTTTAACATTTGTTCGACTAACATCAGTAATGTCATATCTAAGTTTAACTTCCAGATCTCTGTGCTTATCAGATGTTAAAATGTGGTACATCAAAGCATCACGGTTACTTGTTATACAATTGCATTTTTTGCAATACCACCTACTGTCTGGACAGATCTTGAATACAGAAGAACGTTTGAGTTCCTCTTCAGACTTCTCCCCAAAGTAATTTTCAAGTTCAGCTTGATGATGGGTCAGAAGAACATGCCTTTTTAAACTATAATACAGTGTGTCAGTAAAGTTACATTTTGCACAAGAAAATCTGACTGAGTTTACTGTACTTGGACTCTCTTTTCCAGGTGGAACTTTACGAATACTAGAGTGAAATATTCGCATATGCTTTACAACATTCTTTGTTTGTGAAGTGTAGGGGCAGCTTGGACAAGCCGACATGAGTTCCTGGTCCTTCTCATCTTCATGGTAGCGCTGCAGGTGGGCTTTAAATGAAGAGAGCAGTCTAGTGGAAAATTTGCAGAGACTACAGCAGTACTGTTTTGATCTGTAACCCTAAAAAGAAACAGAGGGGAAAAAAAAAAGTTAAAAATACCAAAAGGTTTCTGCATTTTAAAACATTACAGGATCAAGTTTACAGAAAATAAATTTAAGTGAGTGAAAAGCAATGTATGAGCACTTCCCCACTCTTGTGTTACAGCGAGCCTTTCATTGCTGCATTCACAAATCTGAATATTGAAGAGCAAGAACCGGTTATCATTTCCTGCTTGTTCAGTACCTGAAGCACGGAACTAGAAGAGTAAAATCAGACTGCAGACTTTCCACTGCAAATCAACAACAAATTCTGTATATTTTATATGTGGATTTTGAGGTGTAAAAAATCCACAAGTAGTCTGCTACACAACAGATACTCTGCATATTCGAAAGTCTGCAGGCCCACAATTCCACTAGGTTTGGCACCATTTGTGGATGTGTCCATTATAACCTAACCTACATGTATTGTAATAAAAACATGCAGTGTTTGATTTACTGTAACACATACTAAAAATGCAGAAGGTAAAAATGTTTGCAAAGTTATTTAAAGTTAGCATGATAAATAAAAGGGCTTGCCTCAGCAAATAAACAAATGCTGCAATGCAGGAGGTGCTGCCTCAACCCTAAATGTGTGTATATCTACATCTATTTTTCCTGCATCTCTGCTTCTATAATGTAGAAAAATGCTTTTATTCTCCTGTGTCAAGTATCAAAGAGGCTTTTCTACGCCCTTTACTGAGAGTAATAAGAGCTGTAATGCTTCTTCACTTCCCCTCCTATCCCAGACCCTGCTTTGGACTCAGCTTTAAGCTTTCACAGTTTTTCAAAATTGTGACTTGGTTTAGGAGCATTGCTTTGGTTTAAGAGCTTGGGAGCGCGAGGGGAGGAGGGGCATGGTCTGCATAGCGGGGTCTACAGCCCTGTACTCTGACCCAGGAAGTCTCCCTCACCTTCCAAATCATAGCAGATCCACTTCAGACTGGGGCTTACATCAGGGGACAGGACTGTGGAGGTAATCTCTTCATAGCTGTAACCCCTCTCTCCCCAAACAGAGAGCGCTGCTATACTGTGCCCACATATGTCCTGCTCATTCCTTCATATACCCTGCAGTCTGTCAGCCCTTGTATTCCCCATCCTCTCCATTACTGTACAGTAACTTATAACATCACATATTCTGCTGTTTCTGAATATTTGTTTCATTTGTTTTACATGTTATTCTGATCAATAAATTATTTTGGGTGTGTGGAACCAATTGTTTGCATTTCTATGATCTCTTATGGGAAAATTTGCTTTGGTTTAAGAGTGGATTTGGATTACAAGCACAGTCCCGGAACGAATTATGCTCGTAATCCAAGTTACCACTGTATTAAGGAAAGAGTCAGAGGCTGGTTTGTTGAGATCAGCAGGCTTAGCTTAGTAATTAATAGTAAATTCCCTAATGAATACAGGGCTTTTACCCTGGGGAGGGAGGGGGCATGGTCACATGCTCCTCCCTGTCAGCCATCTTATGGACAAACGCACAACAGAGCAGGGCAGCACAGCCTGGAGGAAGGGAGTCTGTTTTTAGCTTTATAAGGTAATAAGGAGCTGCTGTTAGTATACAGTATAGTTATAAATACTGAACTATTTTACTGTAAAGTGTCCAACCCCTTTAAAGGAGGTCCTGCTAGATATGCAACTGAAGCCAGAAGTAAACAAGGGTTTTGATCTCAAGCATTTTCTTTTCTGTTTAAATCGACATTATACATACGGCCAAACTATGGTAAATGTTCCCTCCATGAAGAGATTTGGTCTTTTCTCTGTTAAAAAAAAAAAAAGACACACACAACACAGGAAGTCCCAGCCCTTTGTACACTCATGCAGGGAAAGACACCTGTCCATCATGCCGATTGTATATCAACTGAGGGCAACTAAGGCAAATTAATAACTTTTGCTAACTGTATTAACTCTGCATGCATATCAGGAGAAAACGCTTTGCAACCACACAGTGACATTATACTAACTGAACTGTTGCATAACAAAGGTTTTGGTGCTTTGTGACAGGAGAGCTGACCATACAATGTGAGCACACGAGGATTCTCCGATACTAAATGTACACGCACAGCAACTGTACACCAGCGTAGTGAAGACTTGTCCCGCTCCATGCGCAAATGTTACCAAGCTGTATCTGAGCGTGCAAAGGACTGGGACTGCCTATGTTTGGTCTCTTTTCAAACAGAGAAAAGACCAAATATAATAGGAAGCATGAACTGCTGTTTGACAGAAAGGGACCCAGTAGCCATATGTATAATATTGATTTAAACATAGAAAACGTAAAAATATTGAGCATATATTGGAAAACTGCTTGCAACCACACCACCTGTTGATTTCTTAAAAAAAAAAAAAAAAAAAAAATGCAGCAGTGCCTCTAATAGTTTTTTTTTAAAATAAAATCTGTCATTAAAAATAAGCACCAACACCAAATAGAAGAGGAATTGTACTAGCATTACAGAAGGCAGTGACATCAAGGGAGGATCCAAATAAGTTTTTGAAAAAATATATTTTTAACGTCTCCTTATGGATGAAATGTAAAATACTAGATAACATGCAGCCTGCACATGGTAGACCTTACTGCTGTAATTACAACACAGAGGATAATCTGCTATTATGTACAAATAAAGTCTTTGGGAGATTGTTACATGGTATACGATTTATAAAATAATGCACAGAGACCTTCCAGGAAAAAAATCACATGTCTATCTCCAGCAAATCCTTATGTGTGCATAAGAGACAGACCAGTATACTGATAAAACCTGTTCTACACTATTTTCCAACAGCTATCGTTAGACATACATTTCTGCGTCCAAAAGCTTCCCAAAGCGAGACATCCTCCCATGATGTACTGGAAAAATGTGTGTCTCCTGGATTATAAGTGTTGATTTCCTAAAAAACAAACAAAAGAATATACGTTTTGATACTTAATGTATTGCAAGCATTCCTGTGGCTCCAAATAAAAGTCATGCACTTCTGAAAGGAGCCAACCCAGCTAAGCAGTGGTTTCTGTACACAATGTGATCTGAACTGCAATCCTCTCAGCCTCAACCTCTTGTGTCTATCGTGTGCCATGCTGCATTGAGCAAAATAGTACTAACCTGATCTTAAAACAATGACAAAACGAAATAGATTTTATGTGACCAACCCCAAATGCACAGAACATTGGGCATTGCTACGTAAAATCTGTTGTACAAAATGCATGTTTAGGCCACATTCATATAATGAATTTTTTTAATTAAACAAAGGCCGTTGTTGCAGGTTTGCAACAACAGACGTTGCTTAAATCACAGCAGCCGATTGCATTAATCCCTGATGCGGCCGCACAGAAAACTAATATGTCTATTTTGTGCGACCGCTATTCATTGAACATCGGCCACACGAAACAGACTGTGCAGATAATGTAAAGTACGACTCTTGGCTGTACTTTACGTTATCTGCTATAGTTAATTGGAATGTGGGCACACCTGAATGTGCCCGTATTACAATTCAAAGGAAGTGATGTTAACCAGGCAGGTACTGCAGGGGGGATAAATAAAAACTGCTGAACCAATTGGTTTCTACGGGCAACAAGGATCTTTTGGATAAGTAAGGCCTCAAGTCTTTCTTAAAGCCAACATTTCTCCTCATTTTATCTCTTTCTATATATGTATATGATATTACAACTCCATGTCTGAGGGGTGGGGGGTATCAACTGGTTTTTTTTTTTCTAATTCTCAATAACCCCATAAAGTGGATATTAAGTGTTGGTCTCATACCCATTCTGCAAAGATCTGTGCGGGAAAATGCAGCTTACACTGGACCACTGTCTGCTACCTGGCAGGTTTTGTGCATGAACCCTTTTCTGATGCAGAGACTAATGCACAAAACTCGGATGGTTTCCTTGGCAGCTGTACTGCCCGGCATGAGCTGGGTCTCCTTGCAGCAATCATTGAAGAATGGATGGGAGTACAACAATGGTGTCTGCACAAAATCAATGGCACATAAGCGATTCCTCGTTGGTTGTTTGATCTTTGCCTGCGTTAACACAAAACTATTATCACTTAAATTCAAATGATAAAATTTTTCACATTATAATTGCCCCCTAATAATAGGGCCCTAAGAGGACTCACATGACCCTAGGCAAGTTTATACTACATTACACATATGCAGGGTTCAACAGAACACAATGATGTAGCTGAATAGAACAGATGGGCACGTTGTCTAATAGCATGCAACTATTATGCAACCTGGACACATTTTAACGTTAAAATGGGTGCTCCACAGCTTTAACCCATTTCCTATTGAGGAAAATGAAAGAAAAGGTGGAGATCTCTGCTTAGATCCCCTCCCAACTTAATAAGGCAAAATAAAGAAATACTAGGTGTAGCCCAACCACGTCAAACAAACACAAAGCCAGTTTCTTTTGAAAATCTTGCTGCAAACTGAATGCATGGAGTGATGTGATCAGTGGCCCGTTTACTCCTATTCTGTTGGCCTCATAATCTCCTATGCATCAAACAGGACAATTGTATTAAAAGAAATTTCACCTTACTGTGAAGCGCTTCACAGGGTCCAAGAATAGGGCACCTAGACAAATCACGGACATCACAAGCCGGTCACTGTCACATGCCATCAGAGAACAAAAAGCTTCACCAAGGATGGATTTTTTGCAACTGTTGCAAACTATCATAACATAATGTTATTAACCCCTAGCCGCACCATGCAGTTATAGTACGTCCTGGCAGGAGGTTAGTTTCCGCACCAGGATGTACTATAACTGCCCCGCTCCCGGTGCTCACTGTTTATGTAAACAGTGCCCGGGAGCCGAAACTAAACTGTCAGCTAATAGCTGACAGTTTAGTGAAGCCGTTCCTGGCCCCCAGCAGTGGTCCAGGAAAGGCAATCACCGGCATCAGGGGATCGGTAACCTGCTGAGGTCCGGGACCGGGGGAAGCTGGGGCAGAGATCCCTCCTTTTCTTCCTCTTCCCCTGCCTCTGATGACCCCCCGCGATCGGCGACCCCCCGCGATTCCCGCGGCACCCCCACCCACGATAGCCACGCCTCCCTGGTCCCGGGACTCACCCTGAGCTCAGGGATCCAGGGATGGCCTCCTCCTGGGAAGCATGTGACCAGCGTTTGTCCAATGACGCTGGTCACATTGCTTCTCTGTACTGTGATTGACAGCTCTGTGATCAGAGCTGTCAATCACAGTGTCTGACAGTGAGGACCACAGAGGCTGGATGCAGGGTCTGACCCCCCACTAGCTGAATGCTATGTAAGGAGATCAGAGCCTGCATACACATAGTGTATACACAAAACACACACAGATAATAAATACCCCCTCCCCTGTAATCTCCCAGTGATAAGGGAGATCTTAGTGAGCGTCCGTTAGCAAGCGTCAGCCAGCGTCCGTTAGTAAGCGTCAGCCAGCGTCCGTTAGTAAGCGCCAGCGTCCTTTAATGTCAGTGTCATTCAGCGTCCGTTAATAAACATCACCCTCCGTTGGTGTCAGTAAACGTCGTTGCATTTACTGCTATAGTAGGAGTGCACACACAGACAGAGGTGCTCCTTCTCTTCTAAGCAGTGTTGTGCGACCGTACAATTTTTTACGTTCACAAATTGGGTATTTTCTTACTCAGGAGAAATTGCTTTACAAATGTTGGGGGGCTTTTGCTTCTCCAAGCTATTTGGAATTTGGAAAATTTGGGGTTTCACTAACGTGTAAGTGTGAAAAATTTGATTTTTAATGTTCATGGGCCCCTTTTGCAAAAAACTGAAAAACTTGTGGGGTCAAAATGCCCACTGTACCACTTGTTACGTTCCTTAAGGGGTGTAGTTTTCAAAATGGAGTCACTTGTGGGGGGTTCCCACTGTCTCAGTACTAGGGGGGGGGGGGGCTCTGTAACATGGTCTCCTACATTTATTTCAGCCAAATCCACGCTCCAAAATCCAAAGGGTGCTCCCTCTCTTCTGAGCCATGTTGTGCGCTTGTGCAACACTTTATGTCCACAAATGGGGTGATAATAAAAACTGCAGATTCAGAGGAATAAATGTTTTATTGCATTTTCCTTTAATAGCTGGTTTGGTATGAAAAAAATAGGATTGAATTAGAATCTCTGCAAAGAAAGTGGAAATTTTTACTTTTCACACTTTCTTTGAAGTTATTCCTGTGATATGCGTAAAGGGTTAAAAAACTGTATGAATGTCAATTTGAATACATGAAAGGGTGAAGATTTCAAAATGGGATGAATTATGGGCGTTTTCTAGTATACAGGCCTCTAGAATATGCTTCAAAACTGATCTGGTCCCTAAAAAAATCGGAGTTTAAATTTACACAAAAATTTTGTAAGTTGCTACTAAACAATTCGAGTCTCTAAAATCCAAAAAAAAAGTTAAAGCATGTTCACCAAATGCTGCCAATATAAAGTAGACATATTATAGATATGAATTAATCAATTTATGTGGTATAACTATCTTCCTTATTGGCATAAACTCAAATTTAGAGAAATGCAATAATTTTTTACATTTTTCACAACATTTTGGAGTTTTTAACAAAAAATGCTAAAAAGGTATCGATCCAAATTTACCACTAACAAAGTAGAATAAGTCACGAAAAAACAATCTTGGAATCACAAGGATCGGTAAAGTTATCGGCCAAAGTTACAGATGCATAAAGTGACACATCATATTTGAAAAATTTGGCTGTGTCATAAATGCCAAAACTGTCTGTGTCCCCTAAGGGTTAATCCTACACTTTGAATGATGTAAATAGTAAACATACCATTTTGGTTACATTATGGGTCAGAATACAAAAATAAAAAGGTCGAAACTATAGTTTAGATAATGTCTAAAAAAAAAAAAAATAAGCCTGAGAATATATTTAAAATACTAAAATAAAACAAAAGCTAAAATCGGGTGTCATTGGAATTATACGGACTTTTTTTGCAACATTGTGGGGTTTTTTCACCCCACAAATAATGCTGCAGTTTCACTTTACATTGTATGGAGGGGGTGGGGCAGGTGACGAGGCAGTGGTCTGGAACAGAGTTTACCCCAACTAACATTGCAGGACCTGCGCTGAGGAGGAAGGTGAGACACAGACTTTCCTCCTCAGCGTCCCAGGCGCTATAGGGGGCTATCAGCGGGTTAGATCTGTCTAACCTTATAGTTTCCCTTTAACTGTCACCATCTGCAGTGCAGGTGTCACCTGTTGTGGGACCCAGCTGTCACATATTGCCATGCACCTGCCAAAACTCTCAGCACTAGAGATTAGGGTTAGGGTCATCTGCACCCTGCAGGTCTCTGCCATGGAAGCCAATTAGCCTCCACCTAAGGCAGAGAATGATCTGCATCATCAATATTATAAGAGCGATTTGATATTGATCTACAATAACTGAATGTAAACCTGCCTGGGATAAACATATATTTATCCTAAGATTATAAGCAGGGAAATACTAAAAGGGCAGACTAGATGGACCCAGTGGGTCTTTTTTTGGCAACAAACTTCTATGATTCTATCTAAACAAATAAATCAGATTTTTTAGCAAAATAGTCTATGGCATAAATATTATCATATAAAAATCAGGTATCAGCAGGTTGCACCTGGGATTCCGTAGTCATTTATACAGCACAGAAATTGCTGATTTTTTTATTCATATCAGCTCATAAAATCTGTCACATGTACCCCAGAATGGTACCAATGAAAATGTCAACATGTCCCAAAAAGTTTTTGGTACCCCCCCCCAAGTCGCTGCTAAACTTACAGTCTAACATTATAAAAAGAGTAAAATGACATTTATATAACTTATATAACTTATTTATGTGGCATGGACTTCTAACAAGTAGAGAATTTAAAATTTTCAAAAAAGGCTAGTTTTTCAAAATTGAAAAAAAATGTCACTTTAATAAGTAAAATTGTCATAACACAAAAAGAGAGACATGTTATCTTAAGAAGTGGGACTCATTAAGGACGAAACAGATTTGCTCCAAGTAGTAAAACATAAAAAAATAAAAATAAAGAGAAAAGTCCACAGCATGTCTGCTACAGGTGAACATTAATATCTGATTTGAAATGTACAAACGCACAGTTTACTCTTACAAAAATTGATATTAAAAGGGTATAGGTTCCAGAAACAAATACCTATTGCAATCGAACCGGTCATTATAATTTTCGAAGTCTAAATCAACAGTAGATGTGATAAAAAGCAAGTTTGCAATATACATCAATAATGTTTCAAAGTTATCATGCTTTAAAACTTACTTGAAATCCAGATCCAGTCTCCTGAAGCAGATTTTAGTCTTGTGCTGGCTGGGAAAAAAAAAAAAAGACTAAACACATGAAGTCCTAGTCATCTGCACGCTCACAGAGGCAGTGATTTCAATAATGGACGCATTGAGCTGTGACTCTCTGTGCTGGCTAAGACTTCCTGCGTTTAGTCTCTTTTTTAACCAGCACAAGACTAAAAAGCTTCAGAGTTCAGGAGACTGGACCTGGATACAAGTATAGCATTATTTTAAAGTAAACCAATCAGTAAGATTGCCCTGATACGGTTCCCAAAATAATAAGTATAGAGCTACTGTGCATGTATCAGCCCTGTCTGCCGCAGTAAGGAGAAAGTACTTTTATCTTGCCGTGCGAGGCCAGGAGAGGCGCGGTAACTAGTCATCTGGGGGAGGGGGGGGGGAATATTCTGTCTGTGACTAGTCACCGTTCTCTCAGGGATGATTGACAGACAAAGAGGCCTGTTAGGTGCAAACTGGTTCCCTTTGAAGCATGATGTTAAATTAAATAGATGTAAATTGCAAACTTTCTTTATTTCATTGTTCATTTAGAAAGTTATAACAGTGACAATTTAAAAACAATTTCAAGGAATTTGTACAAAGTAGTATGTTTATTAAAAGGTTAAGAAGCAGGAGCCTAAAAGACTAAGAAATAATGTTTTTCCACAATTGCATTGAAAAACAGCAGACAAAGAGCACACACACACAAAAAAAAAAAAAACATGCAGGCTATGTTCACACATTCAGGGCCTAGCTGCTGCATGATGAACACCAAACATGCCCAACCCCATTGACAGCACAGTGTTTTTTCGTAGTGGTACTGCAGAAGTGGTTCCAAACAGAGCCACTGATGCAGATGTGAACTAGGTCTGAGGTATATGCACACTACGGAATTCTCGCTGATAACTTATCGCAGATTTCACCGCTCATCCCCCAAGCCCCTACCCGACTCTCCCCGTCTTACAAACTCCATTCTCAGGCAGATTGAGGTCTAATTATCCGCGAGAATTCCGTAGTGTACCCTTACAGAGTAAGATCTCCACATATGGTTACTGTCTGCCAACTGGAAATGAAAGAACAGGAGGAAGCAAACACCAGTGTTCAACATAAAGAGTTTTTTTTAGGAGAATGCGTAATGGTGTGATTATACAGATAGTCTATTGGGCATTCACACCCCCTCACTGTGTAATCACTCCAATCAGCTGATATTTACTCCCATTATTAAAATTAAGTTTGCACCCCCTCGACTATTAACTAAATTGTCAGACAAATTATAAACCCACATTATCTCGGGAATGGAAGGATATATGAACAGGCACACTGTTCTAATCATTGAATTTCCTTGGTGTCATGGTATTAGATTCAATAGAACAGTGTCTCTGGGTCCAGCAACCACACATAGAAATGCTAGCGTTCCTTACCTCCAGAGAGTCTTTGCAAGTTTCTAGACCAATCTGCAGCAACAACTGCTTCACTCTCTTTCGTGCCTTCCTTATTTTCTCAAGATTATTGACAGGCGTTTGAAACATTTTGTCGGCACTAGGCAGGAGTAGAAAAAAATAAATCATGTAACCTTTGGTTTATATACCATACTATCATAAAAATTATATTCGGTCCCTGTTATTGCTCAAGATGTAAGATTTCACATCAAGTCCCTCCTGTCAGTTGTCGCAATGTACACAGTCACTGTGGCCTTTGTCTAATATGAAAGCAACAAGGCTCTGCCAGATGAACCTCATATGAAGGACGCTAGCAATGCATGACAGGCCCCATAACAGGGTCTGCTGAGCTCTACCAATATGTGTCATCTTGACAGAAAAAAAAATTAATTAAAAATAATGCTGCATTAAAAACAATGGAATCTCAGAAGGATGGGAACAGAAACCTGTAGGCTATGTTCAAACTAAGTACAAAAAAAAAAAAAAAAAAAAAAAAAAAAAAAAAAAAAAAGAGAAAAAGGAGTCCACTCTTTTTAAAATAATATCCATGATTACTGCATTTTACTTGATATCAATGGAATAACAGCCGCCCAATGCAGTGTATTAACTCCTCCACGTCCCCATGCCCCGTGCAGAGGGAACGTACATGTATGTTCCTACAGTGAAGGGACTTTTAAAGTGAGCCGTTCCCCACACAGCAGTGTTGCCAGAGGTAGGCTTAGTCATGCAGCTGCCTGTCATTAACCCAATAAATGCCGCAATCTTTAGTGATCACAGCGTTAAACTAAGGGCCCTATTCCACCGGACAATTATCGTTTGCATAATCGTTAACGATTTCAAACGACCGCTATTGCGAAAGACCTGAAAACATTCACTCATTTCCATGGAACGATAATCGTTTTTCTTAGCTATTTATTCGCTATTGCTTTCGTATCTATTGCGACCGACCGAACGATGTCTTATTCAATGCGAACGATTTGCGAACGAGCAACGATAAAAATAGGTCCAGGTCTTATAAAGCGATCAACGATGTCTCGTTCGGTCGTTAATCGTTAACTGCATTTCAACCGAACGAATATCGTTTAGATTCGAACGATTTAACAATAATCTGAACGATAATCGTCCGGTGGAATAGGGCCCTTAGTCACTGACTGATTGGGACCCAGCAGTTATGCTGCAGGAGTCCCAAACTGTTTCCCTGACAGACAGAGGAAAAACACTCACTTCCATGTTGTTAGATCGGTGATCCTCCAATAGAGCCTGCCTGAGGGCAGACTATGAGAAGATTGCCGATCGTACTGATCAATGCTATGCAATTGCATAGCATTAATGTGTATATGAAATCCAATTGCATATGCAACTGTAAAAAAAAAAAAAAAAAAAAAGTAAATTAAAAAAAAAAAAAAAAAACATTCTAAAATAAACCCCCAATAAAAGTTTCAAATTACCTCCTTTTCCATTATAAAAATACATTAAAAAAAAAATTAATAAACCAGGCAGCACTGTAGGTGAAATAATAAAAGCGTTATGGCTCTTAGAAGCAGAGGAGGAAAGCACGCCTTAATTGTGACCTAGACATCCGTGCATGGGTTAAATAATGGACCTTTTTGCGTGATCATCCAAATAATCTCCATGATAATTTGCAAACATTTTTGCAAGCAATTGATGTTTTGTTTTTTTTGTTTAGAGACTTTTTTGCCATCCTTTTCCAGTCTTTACTATTAAATTCAATGGACCTTCAGAAAAAAAGACCACCACCCAAAGGGGCATGAACTAGAATAGTGTACCAACAGCCATCATTGTAATGATGGGTGGCCAAAACACAAAATGACTGACTTAATTTAGAACTCGTTTTAGACATTTAATAAGATTAAAACAAAAAGAAAAATCATCATGTGAACATAGCGATACTATACAAAGCAGCTTTATAACCGTGCATCACTGGTTCCAGCAAGACCAACATTGAAAATATTGTATCTTGAGATCAAAACTTAATAGACAACTGGTAACTGGTTCTGAAGCCCCAAAGATACTAAGCTTACACACCTAAAGTTGCCCATGTGCGACAGATGGATGGAACTGAGCACAAAGTGGGTGTAATTTTGCAAGTTTAAAAATATAAAAATTCACCAAAAGTGTGTTAAAATTTAAGCCAAATGAAACATGGTGAAAAACAAAATAGTGTCAGCATATTGTAAGGTTTGACAGTACAGTGTGACATGGGCAAAAAGGCACCTACACGTTGTTTGCAGTTTCCCAATTATTAACATTTATAGTTTATTGACTTGATATACCGATTTGTCCCACTTATGTGCAGGTCCGGATTAAGATTGGTGGAGGCCCTGGGCAACAATTTTGTTTGGGGCCTCTCATCCCCCCACACACACACACACAAAAAAAAAAAAGCTATACAGTCATCCATACAAATTGTTGCCTTACTGTAGGGTATTTATAATGCTCATGAACATTATACATGGCTGTGACACCGAGCTCTTCATGAATTGTAGTGAAAATGTTTGTAGATGTTTTATTTCTTTCAAATTCAGTGTTGAAAACTGTCAGTTTTCATTTAATTTCATGCGGGGCCCCTCTCTGTACCATCATCAGTGTAATGTGGGGCCCCCCCTCTCTGTACCATCAGTGTAATGTGGGGCCCCCCCTCTCTGTACCATCAGTGTAATGTGGGGCCCCCCCTCTCTGTACCATCAGTGTAATGTGGGGTCCCCCCTCTCTGTACCATCAGTGTAATGTGGGGTCCCCCCTCTCTGTACCATCAGTGTAATGTGGGGTCCCCCCTCTCTGTACTATCAGTGTAATGTGGGGTCCCCCCTCTCTGTACTATCAGTGTAATGCGGGGTCCCCCCTCTGTCTACTATCAGTGTAATGCGGGGTCCCCCCTCTCTGTCTACTATCAGTGTGATGCGGGGTCCCCCCTCTCTGTCTACTATCAGTGTGATGCGGGGTCCCCCCTCTCTGTCTACTATCAGTGTGATGTGGGGTCCCCCCTCTCTGTCTACTATCAGTGTGATGTGGGGTCCCCCCTCTGTCTACTATCAGTGTAATGCGGGGTCCCCCCTCTCTGTCTACTATCAGTGTGATGCGGGGTCCCCCCTCTCTGTCTACTATCAGTGTGATGCGGGGTCCCCCCTCTCTGTGTATTATCAGTGTGATGCGGGGCCCCCCCTCTCTGTGTAGTATCAGTGTGATGCGGGGTCCCTTCTATGTATATTATCAGTGTGATGCGTGGTCCCTTCTATGTATATTATCAGTGTGATGCGTGGTCCCTTCTCTGTATATTATCAGTGTGATGCGGGGTCCCTTCTCTGTGTATTATCAGGGTGATGTGGGGTCCCCCTTCTCTGTATATTATCAGTGTGATGCGGGGTCCCCCTCTGTGTATTATCAGGTTGATGCGGGGTCCCCCCTCTCTGTCTACTATCAGTGTGATGCGGGGTCCCCCCTCTCTGTCTACTATCAGTGTGATGTGGGGTCCCCCCTCTCTGTCTACTATCAGTGTGATGTGGGGTGCCCCCTCTCTGTCTACTATCAGTGTGATGTGGGGTCCCCCCTCTCTGTCTACTATCAGTGTGATGCGGGGTCCCCCCTCTCTGTGTATTATCAGTGTGATGCGGGGCCCCCCCTCTCTGTGTAGTATCAGTGTGATGCGGGGTCCCTTCTATGTATATTATCAGTGTGATGCGTGGTCCCTTCTATGTATATTATCAGTGTGATGCGTGGTCCCTTCTCTGTATATTATCAGTGTGATGCGGGGTCCCTTCTCTGTGTATTATCAGGGTGATGTGGGGTCCCCCTTCTCTGTATATTATCAGTGTGATGCGGGGTCCCCCTCTGTGTATTATCAGGTTGATGTGGGGTCCCCCCTCTCTGTATATTATCAGTGTAATGTGGGGTCCCCCCTCTCTGTATATTATCAGTGTGATGTGGGGTCCCCCCTCTCTGTCTATTATCAGTGTGATCCAAAATCAATTTTATTTTGAAATCATAATTTTGTGTTATATTACTTTGATGCCCATTTTTATGCCAACCGTAGGGTCCTTTTGGCCATATTTATCACCAATCCCCTCAGGGCTCCTCACTTACAGAAAATGTATAATATTCATAACCTGCTTGTAAGAATAATGGCTAAAACAGGAAAAATAAAAATCCTCTAAATAAGAAACTGCTGAATAAGAAACCAACTTCAGCCGGTTAATCTGGATACTATATAACAGCAACATGGCAGACATCATGTGGTAATGGGGACAGAGGCTATTTGTCCAGCAGTACAGCAATACTGTGCACTGTGCCACTGAAGGGGTAGTGGGTCTCACCACAAAATGTGGGCATTTATGTGGAAACTTTGGGGGGGGATAAAGATGGCATTAGGGGGCAATGTGGAGAGTACAGAGTGTGCAAGTATAGATAGCAGAGCTGTATGTGTGTGAGCATTCATAAAAAATATGTATGTGTAACAGGCAGGTGTGTGTGTGTGTACATTGAAGGGCTGGTTACCTGCTCATATGGACATGAGCTCCTCTCCATACACATCCCCTCCGACAGCTTGCAGAGTCTGGCTCCTCCCTCATCACATGGGCCTGACATCACCACAGGTCCTCTAGCTCACACTGAGAAGGGTAACCCATCCTGCAGCTGCCCTGGTTTCCTGTCTCCCAGCCATATCACGGTCACAGGACACACAGGCTGCTGCAGCCATGGTTAGCAGCAAACAGTGAGGATACACAACACTCTGTGTGAGGTTGTGTATCCTCTACTGTTTGCTTTTTTCCACAAACCCTACTTTCAGGTTTGGGCTGGTCGAGGCCCCCTAGTGGTGGAGGCCCCGGGGCACGTGCCCCTGGTGCCCTCCCTTTAATCCGGCCCTACTTATGAGCATATGACCACTACGGCTCCCACATTTTACCATCTTAGCTTTAATTCTAAAATATATATACATAACCATTATAAGTGAACAATGAACCATCGGGTGGATAGGCCACATGTAATTATGGCTTCAGCCAAGTCAACTGGAGGAACATCCTAGCTCCATCACTGACAGATGTCACATGTAAAAGTCAATGAAAAGACTGAGCAGCTGCGCTGCACAGACTGTGCTGGAACACCTCTTATTCCACTCCTACTTATGTACAGGCCCCACCTAGCAATCATATTTAAAGTAACTGTACCACCAGGCCCTGGCTGAAGCACTGGAGGCGGGCCGACCCACCCTTAGTGGGAGGAAACCCTAGCTCCTCTATCATAGGGTTCCATTGATTCTAATGGAGTCAATTCATGGAGGGGCTGTGGTTTCTTTCCACTAAGGGTAGGTCGGCCCGCCTCGTGCTTCAGCCTGGGCCTGGTGGTACAGTCACTTTAAGCTATGTTCCCACCCAGCATTTTTGCTTAGAATAATGTCTGTTAATTCAAAACTGCGGTTGTTTTAAAACAACAACTTATTTGCAAATAAATGACGGCCATCCAGTCAATTTTAACATTGTGTTAATATAGCCTGTGTTTTAAATTCACTCCTGGTTTTGGTTGAAAAATACTGAGCAAAATACTGTGTGGTAACATAGCCTAAGGGTATTTGCTATACAACAGCCTCATTCACTAGCATTCACGTCTAGGAATCAGTAGTGTTTCACAAACCTTTCAAACTGTTTGGGTTCAGCAATGTTCTCCAGACCTGAGCACTCAGCATTCCCTATGGCTGCAGAAGTTGGGTTCAGTCCTAGGGCTGCCTGGGAAAACATTGATACAACCTGTAGCCGTAGCCATAGCCATGTTTCAGGACTCCCTAGGGCTGCATCTAACTTCATCGGCCACTGGTAATCAAATACCAAACCCTGACAAACCCAAGCGTGCTCGAGGTTTGCACACCTCTAAAGTAGACAGAAAGTTATGAAGATTGGTGGTGTACAGACAGATGATATTTACAGTCACAGTCTGCAATTCTGTCATTGTAGAGAGTATGGACGGCACTCCGCTGGTCAGTGGTGCATGAGGTGGACAGATTCGGTAATGCATATTAGGAACCCTGCACTTGCCAGATGAATATGAGCTTATTTATTGAGCGCAAAAATGCATCATGTTACAACAAGGAAATGCTTCGGCCAGACACGCCAAGCTGATGAAGGCCATGTCTGGGCAAAACGTGTACTTGATGTAACGTGATGCATATCGCACTGAACAAATAAGCTCATATTCATCTGGCAAGTGTCGGGTTCCTTCCATGCATACTCCTGCAATTCTGTCATATCCCGACATGCAGTGTTATTCGTTGCAGTCAAAGCTATGGAAACCCAACAGAGGTCACCATAACATGGCAAGACCTGTCATAATTACCCGCCAGATGTCACTTTATTCATGAGGTCAGAGCCTTAAAGGGAACCCGCCACCACTTTCATGCAGCGTGATCCACCAGCCATGGGGGGGCTTCTGCCTACCCCAATACCCAAACAGGGAGGGGACATTAATCAGGGCTGGCGGGGTGAGGAGAAGCCGCTGGCGGGGTGAGGAGAAGCCGCTGGCGGGGTGAGGAGAAGCCGCTGGCGGGGTGAGGAGAAGCCGCTGGCGGGGTGAGGGACCGGCCCCATGACTCCTGATTCAGGCAGCATGAATGTGATAGCAGGTTCCCTTCAGTCACTGAACTGAAGCCACACTAATAATCAATAGGCAATGCCTGGCTGTGAGCTGGACAGCTACATGGGCAATGGTGCATTAGAATATCTAGCTTCATTGGCTGCGCAGGACTAGCATTACTTTCTGTTATCAGCCAGCTCAGGCCCCGCCCCCAGCACTACAGGCCGTACATAAAGGAAGTGTGAGCAGCACTAGGTGTGCTCGGGCCCTGCAATGTGTATTCTTATACCCAATGTAATGGGAGGATGGGACAGCGCACAGCCGCCAGCTATTATAGTGATGAGAAGTTGTGTTAATGACGGGCGCACACCGCCGGGGGGCGCTGTCCCGGTACAGGACTCCGGGCGGGCTGTCTTCCATAGACAGCCTCCTAGGGGGCAGCGTATGAGCGCAGCCTATAGGCACGGAACAGCCCCGGTGTGCACCGGGAAACATGGCGCCCCCATCAGCAGCCAGTGAGGGGAGGAGTCAGCGGCGCTGAGAGCCCGCGCTCCGGCGTCCGCCGCCCCCGTCCCGCGCTGTGGGGTGTAGCTGAGGAGCGGCGCGCACACAATGGCCGCACGTGCTGCACTTACCCGGCCCCGCTGCAGAGGGAGCTGCTCCGACTATGAGCGGCCCGGCCCTGGGCGCCGCCTCCCGCCGCCGATTCCTTCCGCGGGCTTCAGCCGCCGCTCTCCCCTCCCTCCGCTATGACCGGCACCAGTCAGCGTGTGGGTGGGCGTGCTGTCCAGGAAACTGCGTCCGCTCCTCTGCCGCCACCGGTGCGCCGTCCCCCCTAACTGTCTCACCGCCAGAAAATGGCGGCCGGGTATATAGCTAGGAAGTGACGTCAGAGACCCTATAATCTGCATACACTTAGTGTCCAATCAAGCCACGCCCCCTTCACAATCAAAAATCTAGGGTTACAGTCAGGCCACTATTTCAGGGTGTAATGTAAGATTTAGGGGTTCACCAAGTTTGGGGGCTCCCATAAAGCCTGTATGTGCACCCCTACATCACCCTGCCCCACACCCTCTATTGTGCCCAGTCCTGAGCTTATCATCAGAAAGTCTCGCGTGACTTACTCAAACCCAGTGATGTCACAGTGGGGGGCGGGATAACATGACGTCACGGTGACGATAACAAGTCACGTGGTTTGTATCCATTCCCGCCTCTTTTATGCAAATTATGTGGGCGGTGCGCTGAAGCTCCACCCATACATGTACAGCCAATAAGAAAATACTTGAGTGGAGTGTGTGGGAGGTTTTCTTCTTATTGGAACCACTCTGGATTGTTAGCAAATCTCAGCAGCCAACAGATTGTCATATATATATATATATATATATATATATATATATATATATATATATATATATATATATATATATATATATAATTGGTGTCACATTAGAAGTGTTGGGCGTAGTCATAGCATTGTATGTGATGGGACAGGTCACCTCACTTCAACCAACTTAAAAAAAAAATGACTTTCTTCTTACCAATAAGAAGATGGTCATGCCTTTCCATTTGCTGTAATGAGTGTGAGCTCACAATAACATGAATGACCTCAGTACATAAGGTGATGGCGCACCATCCAACCTCCTGCAGACATAGAGAGCCCATATGTTATCCATTGGGAGGCCATCATTGTATGGAGAACAATGGATGAGAAGCATGGAGTATTCTGTGGCTACGTACACGTCTCCAGCTCTCTCTGGTCCTGGGAAAGCTGAGTGGTCCATAGTTCCGATTTGACAGATTTTGGAATGGGAAGACTATATAGTGACTAAAGGAGACAGACGCAGAACTATAAAGGAGCCTATCCTAGGAGCAGGTCTATGGCTGGATATGTAGCTGACCTATACTAGTACTATTATACAACCATTGTACTTTTATCCTTTCCTGTAATAAAACTGAATAATTTTAAAGAAAAGGGATGGAAATCTTGCAGCTTTTCTTCCCATAACTTCCCTGGAATACAGACATTGCGCCAGGATCATTTCCTTATGGTGAATCAATCTGTATTGATGGAAGTAGACATCTAGATTCCTCCCGCACACCCCATACATCACTCCATGGGAATAAGATGGAAGGAGGGAGACTTGATGGACATAACTCATGGCTTTCTACAATTGATACAACTCCTCAGCCATGATGTAGGAAGTCTTGTACATTGTTGCTTTGGTTGAGCCATATAGAATGTTATATTTATATATATGTTATATTTCAGACCAGCAGCTCAGTCACCATGTAACATGTGATAGAGATTCATTCTCCAGTGTTGGTTTCTAGTAGGATCTGGTTCATAGAGCTGGGTGACTGGATCATACAGCTTGTACATTCTGCCATTGCTAACTCATTGTCCTCTTGTGTGTTGTCTATTGCTGCAGTGTAGGTAACAGACCACTGTCTTTTGAGCAACTTAAATTAAAAAAAAGGCACATAGCTAATGGCCGTTGTTAGCAAAACACGCCTGAGAATAATTGTCATGGTCATTATTTTGACGTCCGCTCAGAAAACATCCGTTATTTAATACACTGTGTGCATTTAGCGTCTGTCATTCTATGGAGGTCAATTAAAATAACGGATGCCTCTTCTCTCATAGAGTTATGTTTTAGGCTATATTCACACAACGTAGTAATGACGGACGTTCTTTAGTGGACAGCCGTCATTTAACACTAGGCAACCGCAGTTATTAATGATCGTGAACATTTTGCAACAACAGCCGTTCTTTATACGTTGTGTGAACATAGCCTTATACTGGAAAATGCCCCATCACTTGTGTGGAGTCAGTATGCAACAAGGTTGCGAAAAATGCGGAAAAGTTGCACATAGTAAACTTGCTGTACAAGATAGCTGTGGTTGTCAATAATGCCTACAAGTGGTATTGGTCAAAGTTGGCGTAAGCAGCGTACATTTCTAAGAAAAAAAACTCACATTTTTACTTTTTCCTGCCAAACAATCAGTGTATATGATTGATAAATCCCCCCAATAACTCTGTGGTAAAAGTGGGTTGGGGGTTCAGTGCTCTTCATGCTCCTCATGCTCTCCTCTCATCCTCACTCTCTCCTCTCCTTCTCACTCCCCTCCTCACTCTCTCCTCTCCTACTCACTCCCCTCCTCACTGTCTCCTCTCCTACTCACTCTCTCCTCCTCAATCTCTCCTCTCCTCCCCACTTCCCTCCTCAATCTCTCCTCTCATCCTCACTCTCTCCTCCTCAATCTCTCTTCTCCTCCTCACTCCCCCCTCAATCTCTCCTCTCCTCCTCACTCCTCTCCTCAATCTCTCCTCCTCACTTTCCTCCTCAATCTGTCCTCTCTCCCCACTCTCCTCCTCAATCTCTCCTCTCCTCCCCACTCCCCTCCTGACTCCTCTCCTCCTCACTCTCTCCTCACTTTCCTCCTCAATCTCTCCTCTGCTCCTCACTCCCCTCCTCAATCTCTCCTCTCCTCTTTACAACCACTCAATCTCTCCTCTCCTCCTCAATCTCCTCCCCACTCCCCCCCTCAATCTCTCCTCTCTCCTCCTCACTCCCCCCTAATCTCTCATCCTCACTCTCTCCTCCTCAATCTCTCCTCTCCTCCTCACTCTCTCCCCCTCAATCTCTCCTCACTCCCCTCCTCAATCTCTCCTCTCTCCTCACTCTCCTCCTCAATCTCTCCTCTGTCCTCCTCAATCTTTCCTCACTTTCTTCCTCAATCTCTTCTTTATCCCTACTCTCCTCCTCAATCTCTCCTCTGTCCTCCTCAATCTTTCCTCACTTTCTTCCTCAATCTCTTCTTTATCCCTACTCTCCTCCTCAATCTCTCCTCACTATCCTCAATCTCTCCTCTCATCCTAACCCCCCCTCAATCTCTCCTCTCCTCCTAACTCCCCCCTCAATCTCTCCTCTCCTCCTTAATATCTCCTCTCCTCCTCACTCTCTCCCCCTCAATCTCTCATCACTTTCCTCCTCTCTTCCTCACTCTCTCCTCACTCTCCTCCTCAATCTTTCCTATTCTCCTCACTCTCTCCTCCTCAATCTCTCCTCATTTTTCTCCTCAATCTCTCCTCTCTCCCCACTCTCCTCCTCAATCTCTCCTCTCCTCCTCAATCTCTCCTCTCCTCCTCACTTTCCTCCTCACCCCCCCTCAATCTCTTCTCTCCTCACTCTCCTCCTTAATATCTCCTCTCCTCCTCACTCTATCCTCCTCAATCTCTCATCACTTTCCTCCTCTCTTCCTCACTCTCTCTTCACTCTCCTCCTCAATCTCTCCTATCCTCCTCACTCTCTCCTCCTCAATTTCTCATCACTTTCCTCCTCAATCTCTCCTCTCCTCCTCACTCTGCTCCTCACTCTTTCCTCTCCTCCTCACTCTCTCCTTTCTCCTCCTCACTCTCTCCTCTCTCCTCCTTCCTCTCTCCTCACTTTCCTCCTCACTCTCCTCCTCACCCCCCTCAATCTCTTCTCTCCTAACTTTCCTCCTCACTCTCCTCCTCACCCCCCTCAATCTCTTCTCTCCTCACTCTCCTCCTTAATATCTCCTCTCCTCCTCACTCTCTCCTCCTCAATCTCTCATCACTTTCCTCCTCTCTTCCTCAATCTCTCCTCACTCTCCTCCTCAATCTCTCCTATCCTCCTCACTCTCTCCTCCTCAATCTCTCCTCACTTTCCTCCTCAATCTCTCCTCTCTCCCCACTCTCCTCCTCAATCTCTCCTCTCCTCCTCAATCTCTCCTCTCCTCCTCACTCTCCTCCTCACCCCCCTCAATCTCTTCTCTCCTCACTCTCCTTAATAATCTTCTCTCCTCCTCACTCTCTCCTCCTCAATCTCTCATCACTTTCCTCCTCTCTTCCTCACTCTCTCCTCACTCTCCTCCTCACTCTCTCCTCCTCAATCTCTCATCACTTTCCTCCTCAATCTCTCCTCTCCTCCTCACTCTGCTCCTCACTCTCTCCTCTCCTCCTCACTCTCTCCTTTCTCCTCCCCACTCTCTCCTCTCTCCTCACTTTCCTCCTCACTCTCTCCTCACTTTCCTCCTCAATCTCTCCTCACTTTCCTCCTCAATCTCTCCTCTCCTTGTCACTCTCCTCCTCAATCTCTCCTCTCCTCCTCAATCTCTCATCTCTTCCTCACTCTCTCCTCTCCCCCTCACTGTCTCCTCACTCCTCACTCTCTGTGCTCTGTCTGCTGAGCTGTGCTCCCCCTTCTCTCTTCCCCCAGCCATGTCTAGTCTTTTCAGCTGTCCTGGCTGCAGCGCTCTCGGACATGCTTAGCACATAATCTATTAAATGTATAATTTAGTTATATATTGCATCTATATATAATAAAACTAGATAAATAATAGGGCCAACAAACTACTGTAGCATCTCATACATAGTACAATGAAATACAGTTTACACAGAGAACAAGGAAGCAGACTGAAAACTCTTACTTTAGACAAATTGACCTCTCTAACACAATGTAACATACGATTATACAAAACACATAGGGGGAGATCCACTGCTGGTCTATTTCTGTGAGTTTGGTGCATCAGGATATCAAGTTATGACTAAGAACATCTTGTCTTAGTCAGTGATTCCTGATGTGAGTTTGTTTTCAATCTTATTTTTAGTTTTCACGGTCTTTCATGACAATGACAACTTAGGACCTATCCACAGCATAGGTGTTAAAGGGAACCTGTCACCCCCCGTACCGGGGTGACAGGCTCCCGACCCCCCGTTAGAGACCCCTATACTTACCTCATCCCGCCGGGTCCCGCTTCTGGATTCGGTCGGGTCCCGGAGATCTCAGCCGCTGCAGCCCGGCGCGCGCGCTGACAGATGAGTCCAACGCTCATAGAGAATGACAGGAGAGTCCAGCGCTCCGTCATTCTCTATGAGCGTTGGACTCATCTGTCAGCGCGCGCGCCGGGCTGCAGCGGCTGAGATCTCCGGGACCCGACCGAATCCAGAAGCGGGACCCGGCGGGATGAGGTAAGTATAGGGGTCTCTAACGGGGGGTCGGGAGCCTGTCACCCCGGCACGGGGGGTGACAGGTTCCCTTTAAGGAGGTGTTAAATGTCTAATTGGTTGGTGGCTGGCTAAATTTGGACCCCCACCAATGACAAGAAGGGAACTATGTTTAGCAGTCACATATTGTTTAAATGGAGCAGTTTACATTGTTTACATCGAGAAAATGGACCTAACATAGTCACTAAAAGACTAGCTTCTGGTAATTGAGGTGTTGGGTTATGCCCCTGCAAATATTGGTAACTCTTTTTGCTGGTATTCTGACATATTTCTGTGAAATACCATCCAAACATAGTGTGAACCCAGCTGGAGACAGAAGAAAACAGGTAATCTTCTGTCGTACCTGGAATAGTTCATAGGCACAACAAACAAGCTGAGACAGAACTTTTTATTGCATAATCTTAATTACAGGGGCAGTTCAGCAAAAAAAAACAAAAAAAAACTTTCAAATCAACTGGTGCCAGAGATTTGTACTTATCGGCTGCTGTATGCCCTGCAGGAAGTGGTGTATTCTTTCCAGTCTGGAAAGCAGGAGAGGTTTTCTATGGGAATTTGCTACTGCTCTGGACAGTTCCTGACATGGACAGAGATGGCAGCAGAAAGCACTGTGTCAGACTGGAAAGAATACACCACTTTAAAGGGGTGCTCCAGCGTGGGGGCACTTTTTTGGGGGGACCGGGAGGGAGGTGGCTGAAATAAAAGATGTCCACTTACCTCCCCGGTTCCAGTGGTGGGTCCCGCATCACGGCGCTCCGGTGCCTGGCCGCTTCCGGGTGTCTGACGCCGCCCGAGTGGCTGAGACGCCGCCCGAGTGGCTGAGCGGCCCTAAGACGTAGCGTCTCGGGCGGCGTCAGACACCCGGAAGCGGCCAGGAACCAGGCACCGGAGCGGCGTGATGCGGGACCCGTCGCTGGAGCCAGGGAGGTAAGTGGACGCCTTTTATTTCAGCCACCTCCTCCCCGGTCGCCCCCAAAAAGTGCCCCCACGCTGGATAACCCCTTTAAGGCCCCGTGCACACAGAGCAAGAGCGGTGGAATTGTCCACTGTGGAATGCCGCCAGCCTCCGTGTCATAATGACACTGTATGGGAGGCTCTCGCTCTGCATCCTTCCGCGCCGAAGAATGAACATGTTCATTCTTTAGCGCCAAGAGATGCAACGCGCGAGCCTCCCATACAGTGTCATTATGACACGGAGGCTGGCGGCATTCCACAGTGGACAATTCCACCGCTCTTGCTCTGTGTTCACGGGGCCTAACAACAAGAATCTATACCCTGAAGCAAGTTTGGGTTTTGGTGATGAACACTACTCTTAGCAGCCCCCAAATTCTTGTGAACTTCCATCTTGATGTCTGGAATATTTTCCAATTATCCAAATTGAGATTTATCAGATGATTTGAAGACATGGTTGTTCTGAACAAATACTACTCAAGGTAATAGCTTGGACCAGTTATCCTGAAAGGCATTCACATCGTTTCTTAGATGTTGCTTGAGGACTTGATTTATTATTTTCACAGAAAACAAGCTGATGGTAGCAGCACAACGTCTACCCATCTACTGTAAAACCAGAAAAAAAGCCAGTAATCATCAGTAGAGATGAG